>NC_060176.1:8309023-8484023 GCF_021184085.1 Oncorhynchus gorbuscha
GCACAGCGAGCCAGTATTCTTGTACCACCAGTCCACGCTCTAGCTATTCAGATTCGCGTTACATGCCTGTGGGGAACCATGATCTGGAGGGTGCAGTTTTGCATGGCATGCCGGTGGCCAGTCCCCGGTCAAGCATCTGCAGCCAGGACGGGTGTGCAAGACCCGGGACAATAGCGAACTGCGTCGTTAGTCCCCGGTCCAGTATCTCCAGTCACAGTTCCAGAAGTTCCCGGAGCTCCAGGGGATCTATGAGCACCTACCCAGATCTCCCACTGCCTTCACCCAGGTCCTCAATGCTGGGGACTGGTTTGCAGGAGGACATACTAACACAAGATTGTGGCGATACCAACGGTGTTCATAGTCGTATCCATCTCCAAGCGCTCTCTGGGATGCCAGAGGCCCTGCCACAGCATGCACCACAACAGTCAACCCAGGCAGGGATGAACACAGGAGGTGCCCGCTGGATCACCATCTTCTTCTTACGGGCTCCATAGGAAAACTCCAGCCTCAGGGCAGAGGTTTAAACTACCTTACCAGGTGACCCCATGCCGGGAAAGTGGCCCAAGCCAAGCAGAAAGGAGTCTGGAAGCACTCACCTTGGAGCTGGAGAAGGAGTTAGAAATGCACATGAAAAAAGAATACTTTGGTAAGTGTAACTCCTCCTATGAACACTGTTGATTATAAGGAACACTATGAGAGTGCAATGAAGTGAGAATAAAGCTTTAAAGTAGAAAAACAAAAAATGAAATGAAACAATATTTTGATTGATCTTGGCATATCTTTTTTTTAGACTACTTGTAAACTTATGACAGCTCCCTAAACATGTCTCAATAAGAACTAGGCTATTTTTACACATTCCATGTGTTTGGTGGTCTGATAATAACCCTCATGGTTATGAACTTGAACTCTGGTGCCCTGTGGTCCATACATGTGTGAAAGATAAGTCAATTGATGGGCTTCACTGGGTTACTTCATCTTCAGCTGGGTCACTAACCTCATTATAGCTGAGCACATGTTCATTGGCACAACACAGGTCAGGCCATGGAGATTTGGAAACATTTTCAATCATAACGCCTCTCATTTTATTGCTAGATAAAAACATCTCATCACCTGTTCTAGTTGATTTACCTAATAAATATTTTCCCTGTGATAATGTGTTTACACTGGGGATAATTTGAGTTTATTTGAAGCATGGGTTTTACTGAGAGTAGTGCAAAAACGAAACATACATTTTTCAAGTTTAAGAATATTACCTTCACATTACATTTTGTGTTGTCATAATATTTGGTGTGTTTGGTATCGTGGGAGGCTGAGGCGGCGTTAGGCTAACTGGAGCATTAACTGAGTGATTAGGCCCATTTTGTCCATGGAGCCAGGTGACCACTGATTGGTCAAACAGTGTTGTGGCCTGGCCACAGCAGCCCTGCCACTGATCAGTCAGAACTGGCTGGTGACGCCTGAGGTAGCCCTTTGCCTCAGGTCCTTGGGTGTTTTGTGAGGTGAGGTGAGGGTTGGGGGAATGTTGTCCCGAGAGCTACTGGGGATCCTTTTCATTATAAAATCACAGTCCTGATCATCATCTTCATACCTTGCACAGCAAGTGTAATAACAATAGTGTAAGAACATAGTAATAACAGCCTAACTACATTACATATTGACATAACTGAGGGATTTTCGTATGTGTAACAAGTCAGGTGTTATTAATTGTTGTTACTCATGTTACTACAAAGCAGCTATTTTGTAGTGCTAAGTAAATCCATTGTTTACAATTCCAGTGTAGTTGTGGAGCTTGTACATTTTGTCTATTAATCGTTATGCTGTAGTTAAAAGGGGCCGTTGAACATGACTTCAGCCTAGCTTCACTGAGCTTTGTTGTCATCTCATCTAGTGGCTGGTTGCAACCTTAACAACTAACATGTATTCTATAATGCCAACAACGACTCCCTCTGTGGCAGATAAGAGTGGCTTTTGCAGGAAAATACACATTTCTGTTTTGGCAGAGCAAACGTTTACACAGCGTTGAGTAGGACTGAATGGAACCTTCTGTTCTGTCCCAGGGAGCGGAGTAGATACCCTTCAGTGATTCAGTGGTCTTGCTGCTTGGTGAAAACGCCCAGCCATACAGCCAATGCAGCGGGCATTCTCTGAAACACTTCTCTCTCTGCCGTTTCTCTCTGTGTTTTCCTCAAGATGCATTTTTTTCTTCATGAGTGCTCTGAGCTGTAACTTTTTTGCAACATATTCCCTCCCTGAGACTTGAAATCATTGTTTTTGAAGGGGTAAACTCTCTCCTCCCACAGGAAAAGAAGGGAGAATCTATTCACCTATTGAATGTGCTGATGGACAAATGGCTGCGGGTCTGAGAACAGAACAGTGGTTTGATTTTGTTTTCCTCCAGTGCGCTAGCTGGCTCAGAGTGATGCTGAGACGGCTGTTCATTTTTCACAGAGGAGCAGGTGAGAGCTGTAGAATGTAGCAGACAGAAGCCCCTCACAGTATGCTGGGCAGAGAGAGAGAGAGACACACGCGCACACACACACACACACACACACACACACACACACACACACACACACACACACACACACACACACACACACACACACACACACACACACACACACACACACACACACACACACACACACACACACACACACACACACACACACACACACAGCTCTGTTTCCGTGGCGACAGTGGAGAAATTGATCGCCCGGCCTTTGAGGTCTGTGCTGTCACACTGCGTTGCTCTGCACTGTGCTCTGCCTGGCTGCAAGCCCCTGTGTGGCCTCTGTTTGTTGTGGTGGCGAAGAAGCTGTGAATCAACAGCTGGCCCGGGACCGACCAGCATTGAGGCTTCCAGAGCAGAGCGGCCCCGCCCCCAGCTTGCCCCCCGCCCAGACTCCCCCCCACCCGCGAAGCCCTTCATTAACCAGACAGTGGGGAGTCGGGCAGCACCAGACACTTGGCACACGATCTTGGCTCGCAGGCCAGACATGGCGGTCGGGGGTCAAGTCTGATCACCTGCTCAGAATAATAATGACGGTATAGTAATGCTACATGGTTGACTCAGAAAGGGTTTGGTCAACTTTTACTGTGTTGGTGGTGGTGTCAGTCACCCCAACTCTCAACTCTCGCTGCAGTCGCTCTGGAGGGCAGTCTGAGCTACAATGTATGGCTTAGAGCTAAATGGAGCAGATACAGTTGCTCTTTTGACAAATACTCTTATGAATACACAAAACACATAGGCAGCCAAATGTTTTAGGGTCATTGGTAACTCTTAATATAATAATATATGCCATTTAGCAGACACTTTTATCCAAAGCGACTTACAGTCATGTGTGCATACATTATACATATGGGTGATCCCGGGAATCGAACCCACTACCCTGGCGTTACAAGCGCCATGCTCTACCAACTGAGCTACAGTTGATACGTGAACATAGCTCACATTAAGGATACATGTTCATGATGCATTAGCTTAATCACAAATTCACTCTCATTAGTGAAGTATGAGTATTTTAGCTCCCTATCATGAATATGTGAAGTGTTTAGAATGCTGCCATTACCCTTCCAACAACAGACCATGAGTATAGAGAACAAACACACTGTCCCTGGCCTGCCTGAACAACAACAGAACACAGCATAATCTCTTAAATATTGTGAGAGATTTTCAGACAGAGTTTCTGCCTCATTTCCAGTTTTATGCCATTTCTCAAAATCTAGGTTTTGGACAAACATTGCAGGCAGCTGTACATCAACATAATGATTTCAAGTACACAAACAAATTGAATGTTACTATTTCTTATTAGTTCCATTCTTGCTTATGTAGCCTAATAGTGTATTTCATATGTCCCCAACAGTGGTGTACTGATATTATTTTAGGCGAGGGAGCGCCTAAAATAAAATACTCAATCAAAGTGTGTACCCACAGATGTAGCCAATTTAATGGCCTATCATTATAGAATATACATAAAATGCATTCTCCAATTGCAACATCTGCCTTTGCCTAACCATATGGTGCAAAAGAAAATGTTCTATTTTTAATACCCTCAAACACAAAGTTAGGCATAGGCTACCTCATTTCAAATAGGCCATCATCTCTGTCCATCGTGAATGTTTATTCTTCACATTTTACAGCTGAAACATCCGAACTGCATCTCCATGCCAATCATTTGTTTGATCTCAATCAGTTTCATGGGAATATGGTATTAGAGCTTCTTGAATTAGCCTACTGTTTTATGAGCCAATTAGAGTAGATTGTGGTAACAAACTATTAGCCTATTGTTTTATGAGCCAATTAGAGTAGATTGTGGTAACAAACTATTAGCCTACTGTTTTATGAGCTAATTAGAGTAGATTGTGGTAACAAACTATTAGCCTACTGTTTTATGAGCGAATTAGAGTAGATTGTGGTAACAAACTATTAGCCTACTGTTTTATGAGCCAATTAGAGTAGATTGTGGTAACTATTAGCCTACTGTTTTATGAGCCAATTAGAGTAGATTGTGTTAACAAACTATTAGACTACTGTTTTATGAGCGAATTAGAGTAGATTGTGGTAACAAACTATTAGCCTACTGTTTTGAGCCAATTAGAGTAGATTGTGTTAACAAACTATTAGCCTACTGTTTTATGAGCCAATTAGAGTAGATTGTGGTAACAAACTATTAGCCTACTGTTTTATGAGCCAATTAGAGTAGATTGTGGTAACAAACTATTAGCCTACTGTTTTATGAGCCAATTAGAGTAGATTGTGGTAACAAACTATTAGCCTACTGTTTTATGAGCTAATTAGAGTAGATTGTGGTAACAAACTATTAGCCTACTGTTTTATGAGCCAATTAGAGTAGATTGTGGTAACAAACTATTAGCCTACTGTTTTATGAGCCAATTAGAGTAGATTGTGGTAACAAACTATTAGCCTACTGTTTTATGAGCTAATTAGAGTAGATTGTGGTAACAAACTATTAGCCTACTGTTTTATGAGCCAATTAGAGTAGATTGTGGTAACTATTAGCCTACTGTTTTATGAGCCAATTAGAGTAGATTGTGTTAACAAACTATTAGCCTACTGTTTTATGAGCGAATTAGAGTAGATTGTGGTAACAAACTATTAGCCTACTGTTTTATGAGCTAATTAGAGTAGATTGTGGTAACTATTAGCCTACTGTTTTATGAGCCAATTAGAGTAGATTGTGTTAACAAACTATTAGCCTACTGTTTTATGAGCCAATTAGAGTAGATTGTGTTAACAAACTATTAGCCTACTGTTTTATGAGCGAATTAGAGTAGATTGTGGTAACAAACTATTAGCCTTGTATTTTGTTTCAATCAAAGGGTATATCCTGCCTAGTGGCGCGCACTGTTGAGTTGGCACATGTGGATTGTTTTTTACTTGTGTGAAGTGATAGTGTTCTATTTGTAACAATAGTAATAAGTGATAACTATTCGGTGTAGGCTACAGATCTTGATGAGATTTCATTTTAAGCAAGTGGAGTGCTCTTCGTAGTGTTGAAAGGAAAACGCCAGGAGCACACAATGATCTTAAAGTAGTTAAACCAACTTGTGGTGCTGAAGGATAGCTCCTCCATTTGGCCAGTTCAGGAACAATACTATGTGGTGTAGCTATTTGGTTATTGCCTAATGTAAAAACAAATACTTAGCTTAATATCATTGCACTGCTTGCGAGGAGAGCTTTATTGAGAGTAGGCATTTCATTGTATTGTGTAGCTTACATGCTCTATTATAAATGAACGATTTGATTTGCTTGAACACAATAAAATATACCCTATTACAGAATAAAAGAAAACAGAGAGGTGAACTATCAATTCATGTCATTTATTTGCATAGATTGAACATATTCATATCAATTGACCAAGTAGTGAACATAAATCATTACTATGTAGAATTTTTTAAACCACCATAAAATCAAGCTTTTAGTGTGATGTATTCATGCATCACAATAAACTATAACCTAAATGCATTATTACCTCAAACTTGGCCCAATTCACAGTTCCAATTGCCCATCCTAACATACCAAGCTAGAACGAGCCCTGCGTCTCAACTAATAGCCAATGTAGGCTAAGTATCCCAAGCAGGGCTACCACATCTTCCAGAGAAGGTCAGGCTCTCAGGCTTTGCGGTGGCCACTCTGGTTTGGGTGTCCTTGGCAGAACGTTGTTGCTCTAACCAAGTGGTCACATTTCGTTCTGGGTTCAACTGCGCAGAGGGGGTCCGTGGACTTTTATGAACATCAAGGCAGACACACACAGGGAAATGTTGTTTTTCAACGTTTTCATTGGCCATTGTGGTCCATCCTTTGACGGACTTCCACAGTGCACACACACAGCTTATAGTTCTTCATCATTCTCACCACCAGAGAGAAGAAAGGGAACAAACCACCACTTACCTACCTCTAGGCTGCTATACATATTTATTTGGTTTGTCATTCTATCGTTTTTCATATAATTTTAGTGGTAATTAAATATAATTTATTTCAAATTTATCAGAATTAATTTTCCAGAAATAGTTACACCAGCTGCATGTATTCTCAAATTGAAAGAATTGAGGGAGCACCACTCCTTCATACTCCGGCAGCACTACACCCCTGGTCCCCAAAGGTGTGGAACTCTCTGGGTTATGAGCAACATCACTGAGTGTGCTACAAACAATGAAGGGCAATGTTCTTTCTTCTCCAGATGTGTCCAGTGGTGTTGTCCTGTCCTGATCACACTGGACATAATGATTTCAATTAAGAACAAATTAGACTTTTCGTGCTTAGTCCCTTTCCCTCTCTAACCCTCTCCCTCCCTAGTCTCTTCATTCATGTTAAACACTGTCCACATCCGTTTGAGAGGGCCTTTTACGATTTACAGCAACATTTATGGGAAATCATCTCAAGTCAACTTTGCTCAAAATGCCATGAACTTTTCCTTAGTTGTAGCAAGTTCCCTATTCTGTTCAGTTTTTCCTGTCAAGCTTTCCTTCCTCACGGCAAGGCTTCCACCTTAGGAGATTAAATGGACATGTACTGGGCGGTCTGCACATGGACATATACCTGGAGGTGTGCACATGGACATGTACCTGGAGGTGTGCACATGGACATGTACCTGGCGGTGTGCACATGAACATGTACCTGGCGGTGTGCACATGGACATGTACTGGGCGGTCTGCACATGGACATGTACCTGGCGGTGTGCACATGGACATGTACCTGGAGGTCTGCACATGGACATGTACCTGGAGGTCTGCACATGGACATGTACCTGGCGGTGTGCACATGGACATGTACCTGGCGGTGTGCACATATACATGTACCTGGCGTTGTGCACATGAACATGTACCTGGCGGTGTGCACATAGACATGTACCTGGCGGTGTGCACATGGACATGTACCTGGAGGTCTGCACATGGACATGTACCTGGAGGTCTGCACATGGACATGTACCTGGCGGTGTGCACATGGACATGTACCTGGCGGTGTGCACATGGACATGTACCTGGAGGTCTGCACATGGACATGTACCTGGAGGTCTGCACATGGACATGTACCTGGAGGTCTGCACATGGACATGTACCTGGAGGTCTGCACATGGACATGTACTTGGAGGTCTGCACATGGACATGTACCTGGAGGTCTGCACATGGACATATACCTGGAGGTCTGCACATGGACATGTACCTGGAGGTCTGCACATGGACATGTACCTGGCGGTGTGCACATGGACATGTACCTGGAGGTCTGCACATGGACATGTACCTGGCGGTCTGCACATGGACATATACCTGGAGGTGTGCACATGGACATGTACCTGGAGGTCTGCACATGGACATGTACCTGGCGGTGTGCACATGGACATGTACCTGGCGGTGTGCACATGAACATGTACCTGGCGGTGTGCACATGGACATGTACCTGGAGGTCTGCACATGGACATGTACCTGGAGGTCTGCACATGGACATGTACCTGGAGGTCTGCACATGGACATGTACCTGGAGGTCTGCACATGGACATGTACCTGGAGGTCTGCACATGGACATGTACCTCGAGGTCTGCACATAGACATGTACCTGGAGGTTTGCACATGGACATGTACCTGGAGGTCTGCACATGGACATGTACCTGGAGGTCTGCACATGGACATGTACCTGGAGGTCTGCACATGGACATGTACCTGGAGGTCTGCACATGGACATGTACCTGGAGGTCTGCACATGGACATGTACCTGGAGGTCTGTATATCTACATGTACCTGGAGGTCTGCACATGGACATGTACCTGGCGGTGTGCACATGAACATGTACCTGGCGGTCTGCACATGGACATGTACCTGGCGGTATGCACATGGACATGTACCTGGCGGTGTGCACATGGACATGTACCTGGCGGTGTGCACATGGACATGTACCTGGCGGTGTGCACATGGACATGGTCCATTGTTTTGTTCAGACTGAAGCTCCAGCAGGATTGTACTATAGAAGTACAGTGGAAATAAGCAAAGCCTTAAACTACAGTGGAAATAAAGTATAGTGGAAAATAAACAAAGGCAGAGAGAGACAGGATTGGGGCAGTTGCTCCTATGAGTATTCAGAAGATATCAGCTCAACAAAGCCTATAAGAATGTTGCTCTACCCCACCTCATTGTCAGCATATTTCCCTGCAAACATCTCAGCTCCGCTATCTGTCTCGTAGTCAGATACCGTAGGAGACAGAGGAGGCTTCAGGCAAGTGCATGCGTCTGTAATGTAGCAGAATGGGACTGTGATAGCTGGAGGAGACCTTGGTCTGGAGAATGCACAATAAACTGTGTGTGTGGGGGGGTGCTGTGATAATGACCTGCTTAGCAGAGATATCGTCAAGTGGTGGGAGTCCACATTCCCTCCAAAAATCAACCACCCTGGAGTGCAGACTCCTCCCTACCTTCCCCACCTCACTATAACACATTTCAGCTCTACTCCCTGGGAGCACTTGGGCCTTGCACTCAAAGTTCAGACACTCCAAGATCAGAGACCATAGATAGCCTTTGCCTTGTAAACCTTGTGAAGACTTGTCACTGCTAGCTTCACATTTCTCCAGCCTGTATCTCCTAGGAACAGCCATCTTTTCAAAGCCGAGCAGAAGAGGTGCAAGTGTGGTACAGATGGTATAATAGAGGTGCCATTACATTTTCAGGACCTGCCATTATCAGTGCAGATTCATGTGTTTAAATTGTATGGCAGCCAACAGTTTGTCCACACTGTTCATGGAATTGTTCGATGCCAATGCCCCAATTATGGAAAAAAACAAAAACATGTTCAGAAATATTCCTGGAAGTTCTGGAACAGTGGGGGAGTATTTAAAGAACATTAGCAGTAAGATTGGCAGACCAGGAACATTAGCAGACCAGACCAGACTAGAGTAGTATGCTGGGCTTGGAGTTTGGAGGTTGTACAGATCGACCAGCAGCCTTGGCGTAATCAAGAGAGTCTAACTGCTGTCAGCTGAAGCAAGGCAGATTATAATCAATGACCAAATTTACACATAAATAGGCTTTATTGTCACATACACATAGTAGTATGGTTAAGATCCTTGCTGAAGGCTACTGGCCCAATGCTCTAACCACTAGGCTACCTGCAGCCCTACATGCACACCAATATCCCTGTTTTTGAGATTACGCATATAAACATCATATCAGTTTACAATAACCCAAATAAGCTCCTATCCTGGTTTTAAGAAACCCAGATAAGATGCCTGGGATATGCTGATCTTAGACGGGATACTGTGGCATGTTTACATCTTATCCCATTTACTGTTGTTAAACAGTCTGCGCAGACTCAGTTTCACATAGTATCAGCTTTGAAGTTCAGATGGGAAAAGTAATAGTTGGAATAGTAACTGAAGTCTGGACTCTGACTGTAGGCCTCACATGTAGGCTATTATAATATTAACTCATGCATAATTCATTGTTTCTTGCAGTGAATGATAGACCAAATGTTAATTTTGTCTTGGGAATAGGAGTGGAGAAATATGATTTCTTTCTTTCATCTTGAGAAAATGCGAATGTGCGCTTTGGGACCTGTTTGCAGCCTAAACGTGTATTTTTTTTCCGCGACATACAAAGCTGACAGTATTTCACTTTCAGTCATAAAATGTGCTTCCAAGGCAAACTGAATTACTGTCAGAAACATGTTGGATTGTTTCCGCAGATTTTCATTTCCTTAAAAAAACTCTTTGGGCTAGGCGTCCCGCTCGCATCCCGAAACCGGAGGGCACGCAATTCAAATAAATAATTATTAAAATGATGGATATTAAACATTTATGTACATACAAGTGTCTTATATCGGTTGAAAGATTAAGTTCTTGTTAATATAACTGCACTGTCAGATTTACAGTAGGCTTTACAGCGAAAGCATGCCATGCGATTGTTTGAGGACATTTAATTGGGGTGTGGCTAATTCAAATTCAAGAATTGAATTGGAATTAAAAAGCAATTCGCAACTCAATACAGAATTGACCCCAACACAGGTAGCCCTTTAGACTCGTACCCGTATACGGGTTGAAAATGGCAGACTTGGACACTGATAAACACCTAAATTGGAACGCAGTGAATGTACTGTACTTGACGTCAGAGCTCAGGGTCTCTTCCATTAGGCTCTGTATGGGTTTTGACTGACAACCATTCTGAACTTGAGTACCTCGCATGACAAGAAGTTGCCCCCATCCCTCCCATTAATTGGGCAACTTTTGCAAATGTTTTGATGTCTAATACCCAGACTACACAGTTTGTGTCGCGTGCGCGAGCATTGCAAAATAAATGTAGGAATATATGTTATTCAATTATTACACCCACACTGCTCATGTGTGCCAATGAGCGTCTGCGTTGCCAAGAGCTAAAATAGAAGTCATTCCTATTTCTGACGCAGATCGCACTGCAAGTCCTGCCTCTCCCATCTCCTCATTGGTTTATAGAAGCAGGTACCCACGTGCCATCTCCTCATTGGTTATACCTACATGGGTGATTGAAAGACTAACTGTTTTGCCAGTTGTTGTGGTAATACTATGAAAGTGTAGATGCCAATCACCATATAAGTTCAATGATGAAAAAGCCTGGGAGGAGAGATGACCAGAAACGATTCGGTTGACCGTTTTATGTGTGGATTAATTGTCAGAGTAGAGGAACTTGTGTATTTCAGGTAAAATAACAACTCAATGTTTATACCCCAGGACAAAATAGCTAGCAACAGCAAGCTAGCTAAATAGGACAAACTAGCTAGAAAGTGCAAGCTAACTAGCTAAATTGCCATACATGTTTAATGCTTTTTGGCCTGTCCACAAATGAATCTAATTGGTTCAGAGTTTATTTAGATATTTTAACCTACGTGTCGTGATCGCGTTTGGTGTAGGGGGACAAAATAAATGTATGCACGATGGTGCATGCGTGCAGCCGGT
This sequence comes from Oncorhynchus gorbuscha, assembly GCF_021184085.1. Taxonomy (NCBI): domain Eukaryota; kingdom Metazoa; phylum Chordata; class Actinopteri; order Salmoniformes; family Salmonidae; genus Oncorhynchus; species Oncorhynchus gorbuscha. The sequence goes on from NC_060176.1 coordinate 8,320,459, forward strand.
TTGGGTTCCGTGTAAGTGAGGGAAATGCTGTATATTACGAGAACCCTATTTCTTTTGGAAGATGAAATGTTGAGGATTATAATAAATTCCGCTTTGATGTCATACAAGCAAGCCAAGCAAACGTGAGTCCAAATGTGCACTTCACATTTACATATAATAAAACTCAGGGGTGCAACTTTGGTTTTAGAAGTGGGGGGAACATCCCTTAAAAAATATACCAATCAAAAGTTTGGACACACCAGACAACTACTACTTTGAAGAATCTCAAATATAAATATATTTAGATTTGTTTAACACTTTTTTGGTTACTACATGATTCCATATGTGTTATTTTATAGTTTTGATGTCTTCACTATTATTCTACAATGTAGAAAAAAGTAAAAAATAAAGAAAAACCCTTGAATGTGTCATGTTTGTCATTTATTGTCATGTCTTGTCCCTGTGCTCCCCATGCTATTCGTTTCCCTCTGCTGGTCTTGTTTGGTTCTATCCCTCTCTCTCCCCCTCCCTCTCTCACTCTCTCGCTCTCTCTTCTCTCTGTCGTTCCGTTCCTGCTCCCAGCTGTTCCTATTCCCCTAATCATCATTTAGTCTTCCCACACCTGTTCCCGATCCTTTCCCCTGATTAGAGTCCCTATTTATTCCTTTGTGATCCGTTCCTGTTCCGTCGGTTCCTTGTATTGTATTCACCATGCTGTGATTGCGTTTCGCCCTGTCCTGTCGTGTTTTTGCCGTGATTGTGTATCACCCTGTCCTGTCGTGTTTTGTGCCTTCATCAGATGCTGCGTGTGAGCAGGTGTCTCAGTCGACTACGGCCTGCGCCTACCCGAAGCGACCTGCAGTCTGTGGCCGCTTCTCCAGTTGTTTCCCCTCTACGAGTCTAGAGGATTTCTGTTATTCCGTTTTGGACTTTAATAAACTCTGTTTCTGTTAAGTCGCGTTTGGGTCCTCTTTCACCTGCATGACAGAAGGAACCGACCAAGGAATGGACCCAGCGACTTCAGACGCTCGTTACACTGCCGTCGAGATCCAAGGAGCCATGCTCGGCAGACACGAGCAGGAATTGTCTGCTGCTCGCCATGCCGTGGAGAACCTGGCCGCTCAGGTTTCCGACCTCTCTGGACAGTTCCAGAGTCTACGTCTCGTGCCACCTGTTACTCCCTGGCCTGCCGAGCCTCCAGAACCCAGGGTTAATAACCCACCTTGCTACTCCGGGCAGCCCACTGAGTGCCGCTCCTTTCTCACGCAGTGTGAGATTGTGTTCTCTCTCCAACCCCACACATACTCTAGAGAGAGAGCTCGGGTTGCTTACGTCATTTCACTCCTTACTGGCCGGGCTCGAGAATGGGGCACAGCTATCTGGGAGGCAAGGGCTGATTGCTCTAACAGATTCCAGAACTTTAAAGAGGAGATGATTCGGGTTTTTGACCGTTCAGTTTTTGGTGGGAGGCTTCTAGGGCCCTGGCTTCCTTATGCCAAGGTGAACGGTCCATAACGGATTATTCCATTGAGTTTCGCACTCTTGCTGCCTCTAGTGAGTGGAACGAGCCGGCGCTGCTCGCTCGTTTTCTGGAGGGACTCCACGCAGTGGTTAAGGATGAGATTCTCTCCCGGGAGGTTCCTTCAGATGTGGACTCTTTGATTGCTCTCGCCATCCGCATAGAACGACGGGTAGATCTTCGTCACCGGGCTCGTGGAAGAGAGCTCGCATCAACGGTGTTTCCCTGCTCCGCATCGCAACCATCTCCCTCCTCTGGCTTTGAGACTGAGCCCATGCAGCTGGGAGGGATTCGCATCTCGAATAAGGAGAGGGAACGGAGGATCACCAACCGCCTGTGCCTCTATTGCGGAGTTGCTGGACATTTTGTTAATTCATGTCCAGTAAGAGGCCAGAGCCCATCAGTAAGCGGAGGGCTACTGGTGAGCGCTACTACTCAGGTCCCTTCATCTAGATCTTGTACTACTATGTCGGTCCATCTACGCTGGACCGGTTCGGGTGCTACATGCAGTGCTTTGATTGACTCTGGGGCTGAGGGTTGTTTCATGGACGAAGCATGGGCTCGGAAACATAACATTCCTTTCAGACCGTTAGACAGGCCTACGCCCATGTTTGCCTTAGATGGTAGTCATCTTCCCAGTATCAAATTTGAGACACTACCTTTAACTCTCACAGTATCTGGTAACCACAGTGAGACTATTTCTTTTTGATTTTCCGTTCACCGTTTACACCTGTTGTTTTGGGTCACCCTGGCTTGTATGTCATAATCCTTCTATTAATTGGTCTAGTAATTCTATCCTATCCTGGAACGTTTCTTGTCATGTGAAGTGTTTAATGTCTGCCATCCCTCCCATTTCTTCTGTCCCTACTTCTCAGGAGGAACCTGGCGATTTGACAGGAGTGCCGGAGGAATATCATGATCTGCGCACGGTCTTCAGTCGGTCCCGAGCCAACTCCCTTCCTCCTCACCGGTCGTATGATTGTAGTATTGATCTCCTTCCGGGGACCACTCCTCCTCGAGGTAGACTATACTCTCTGTCGGCTCCCGAACGTAAGGCTCTCGAGGATTATTTGTCTGTGTCTCTTGACGCCGGTACCATAGTGCCTTCTTCTTCTCCGGCCGGGGCGGGGTTCTTTTTGTTAAGAAGAAGGACGGTACTCTGCGCCCCTGCGTGGATTATCGAGGGCTGAATGACATAACGGTTAAGAATCGTTATCCGCTTCCCTTATGTCATCAGCCTTCGAGATTCTGCAGGGAGCCAGGTGCTTTACTAAGTTGGACCTTCGTAACGCTTACCATCTCGTGCGCATCAGAGAGGGGGACGAGTGGAAAACGGCGTTTAACACTCCGTTAGGGCATTTTGAGTACCGGGTTCTGCCGTTCGGTCTCGCCAATGCGCCAGCTGTTTTTCAGGCATTAGTTAATGATGTTCTGAGAGACATGCTGAACATTTTTGTTTTTGTCTATCTTGACGATATCCTGATTTTTTCTCCGTCACTCGAGATTCATGTTCAGCACGTTCGACGTGTTCTACAGCGCCTTTTAGAGAATTGTCTCTACGTAAAGGCTGAGAAGTGCTCTTTTCATGTCTCCTCCGTTACTTTTCTCGGTTCCGTTATTTCCGCTGAAGGCATTCAGATGGATTCCGCTAAGGTCCAAGCTGTCAGTGATTGGCCCGTTCCAAGGTCACGTGTCGAGTTGCAGCGCTTTTTAGGTTTCGCTAATTTCTATCGGCGTTTCATTCGTAATTTCGGTCAAGTTGCTGCCCCTCTCACAGCTCTTACTTCTGTCAAGACGTGTTTTAAGTGGTCCGGTTCCGCCCAGGGAGCTTTTGATCTTCTAAAAGAACGTTTTACGTCCGCTCCTATCCTCGTTACTCCTGACGTCACTAGACAATTCATTGTCGAGGTTGACGCTTCAGAGGTAGGCGTGGGAGCCATCCTATCCCAGCGCTTCCAGTCTGACGATAAGGTTCATCCTTGCGCTTATTTTTCTCATCGCCTGTCGCCATCTGAGCGCAACTATGATGTGGGTAACCGTGAACTGCTCGCCATCCGCTTAGCCCTAGGCGAATGGCGACAGTGGTTGGAGGGGGCGACCGTTCCTTTTGTCGTTTGGACAGACCATAAGAACCTTGAGTACATCCGTTCTGCCAAACGACTTAATGCCCGTCAAGCTCGTTGGGCGTTGTTTTTCGCTCGTTTCGAGTTTGTGATTTCTTACCGTCCGGGTAGCAAGAACACCAAGCCTGATGCCTTATCCCGTCTGTTTAGTTCTTCTGTGGCTTCTACTGATCCCGAGGGATTCTTCCTTATGGGCGTGTTGTCGGGTTAACAGTCTGGGGAATTGAAAGACAGGTTAAGCAAGCACTCACGCACACTGCGTCGCCGCGCGCTTGTCCTAGTAACCTCCTTTTCGTTCCTGTTTCCACTCGTCTGGCTGTTCTTCAGTGGGCTCACTCTGCCAAGTTAGCTGGTCATCCCGGTGTTCGAGGCACTCTTGCGTCTATTCGCCAGCGCTTTTGGTGGCCGACTCAGGAGCGTGACACGCGCCGTTTCGTGGCTGCTTGTTCGGACTGCGCGCAGACTAAGTCGGGTAACTCTCCTCCTGCCGGTCGTCTCAGACCGCTCCCCATTCCTTCTCGACCATGGTCTCACATTGCCTTAGACTTCATTACCGGTCTGCCTTTGTCTGCGGGGAAGACTGTGATTCTGACGGTTGTCGATAGGTTCTCTAAGGCGGCACATTTCATTCCCCTCGCTAAACTTCCTTCCGCTAAGGAGACGGCACAAATCATTATTGAGAATGTATTCAGAATTCATGGCCTCCCGTTAGACGCCGTTTCAGACAGAGGCCCGCAATTCACGTCACAGTTTTGGAGGGAGTTCTGTCGTTTGATTGGTGCGTCCGTCAGTCTCTCTTCCGGGTTTCATCCCCAGTCTAACGGTCAAGCAGAGAGGGCCAATCAGACGATTGGTCGCATACTACGCAGCCTTTCTTTCAGAAACCCTGCGTCTTGGGCAGAACAGCTCCCCTGGGCAGAATACGCTCACAATTCGCTTCCTTCGTCTGCTACCGGGTTATCTCCGTTTCAGAGTAGTCTGGGTTACCAGCCTCCTCTGTTCTCATCCCAGCTTGCCGAGTCCAGCGTTCCCTCCGCTCAAGCGTTTGTCCAACGTTGTGAGCGCACCTGGAGGAGGGTGAGGTCTGCACTTTGCCGTTACAGGGCACAGACGGTGAGAGCCGCCAATAAACGCAGGATTAAGAGTCCAAGGTATTGTTGCGGCCAGAGAGTGTGGCTTTCCACTCGCAACCTTCCTCTTACGACAGCTTCTCGTAAGTTGACTCCGCGGTTCATTGGTCCGTTCCGTGTCTCCCAGGTCGTCAATCCTGTCGCTGTGCGACTGCTTCTTCCGCGACATCTTCGTCGCGTCCATCCTGTCTTCCATGTCTCCTGTGTTAAGCCCTTTCTTCGCACCCCCGTTCGTCTTCCCTCCCCCTCCCGTCCTTGTCGAGAGCGCACCTATTTACAAGGTACATAAGATTATGGACATGCGTTCTCGGGGACGGGGTCACCAATACCTAGTGGATTGGGAGGGTTACGGTCCTGAGGAGAGGAGTTGGGTTCCGTCTCGGGACGTGCTGGACCGTTCGCTCATCGATGATTTCCTCCGTTGCCGCCAGGATTCCTCCTCGAGTGCGCCAGGAGGCGCTCGGTGAGTGGGGGTACTGTCATGTTTGTCATTTATTGTCATGTCTTGTCCCTGTGCTCCCCATGCTATTCGTTTCCCTCTGCTGGTCTTGTTTGGTTCTATCCCTCTCTCTCCCCCTCCCTCTCTCACTCTCTCGCTCTCTCTTCTCTCTGTCGTTCCGTTCCTGCTCCCAGCTGTTCCTATTCCCCTAATCATCATTTAGTCTTCCCACACCTGTTCCCGATCCTTTCCCTGATTAGAGTCCCTATTTATTCCTTTGTGATCCGTTCCTGTTCCGTCGGTTCCTTGTATTGTATTCACCATGCTGTGATTGCGTTTCGCCCTGTCCTGTCGTGTTTTTGCCGTGATTGTGTATCACCCTGTCCTGTCGTGTTTTGTGCCTTCATCAGATGCTGCGTGTGAGCAGGTGTCTCAGTCGACTACGGCCTGCGCCTACCCGAAGCGACCTGCAGTCTGTGGCCGCTTCTCCAGTTGTTTCCCCTCTACGAGTCTAGAGGATTTCTGTTATTCCGTTTTGGACTTTAATAAACTCTGTTTCTGTTAAGTCGCGTTTGGGTCCTCTTTCACCTGCATGACAGAATGAGTAGGTGTGTCCAAACTTTGGACTAGTACTGTATATGAACATGACTGGGCATTACTAACATCTCTGTATCCATTCATCATCATCAATAGTGTTTCCCAGGTCTTCCTCACATGTTTGTTTTACATGTTTTGTGTCATCGGGAAAAGCCTCTATCAACCCTTGATACAGTTTGGAAATCAACTTTGGAGGTTTGTCAGACTGCCTTAAAATAGCATCTGGCTTGTCCAGTGTTTGCTGAACAGAGAGAATAAAGTGTTGTATCTGCAAAAATTCACCTCACCTCTGTCCCAGACTGATCTTCCCTGGCTGCCTGACCCTGCTGAGACCCCTTTCACCATTCACGTAATGTCACAATCCTCCTAAAATGAGGCATGAGAAAGAATTACTTTGGTGTACATTTATTCATTATATTATCCAAGAATAGAATCAATGGTTCAATGATTGAAATTACCATTATTCCCAGATCCCAGACTGTAGCTTTAAGCTGCTGTCCTGTAGCTACTGTAGGTCTACCCATCAATTCAAGATGAAACTTTGTCATTCACAGGCGGGAGCAGGTGTTCAGACAGACGACTTTGGGATGAAAATATTTTTGTTGTCCCACAGATTATTTTGATATGGTCCTTAAAACTTAAATATGTAAATAAATATTGATAATCAAAAAATGTAATCATTGAAAAGGATTACTCATTCATTTGTCTCTGCCTGCAAATTGTCCTCCTAAAAGGTAGGCGATATACAACAGGACTATGCAAAATGTAGCAAGTGTGACTGTCATCATTCTTGCTGCTTCCAGTTCAGTAGCCATACCAGCGAGATCAGGTGCCTGTGTGGTCTCAATTAAATAGAGTAGGCCTATGTATACATGGGCGGAGAAGCACGGAGCAGTTATCTTTGCAAGGAAATGTACTTCCTAAATAGGTCTATGATTAGGCTATAGTTTGCTACATTGCCTAGAATAGGGCTACATATTTATCACCCATATTTCTCAGTCTGATATAGGCTATAGGGCACAAAATTGCTGGGACCATGCCCGGCAAGTGATCTGTGTCACATACGCCTAAAATAACATTGCGGGACTGCGGTTGGGTTTGGAACCAGTTCTTGCTGTAGCGGGTTGGAGCCGGACAGAAAGCCAGCGAGTGCGAGCAGAAGCGAGATGATAAAGATCGGTCCCACGCAGGCCTCTACTGTGCACCATGACTGGGAAGCCTGTAACTTTAGAGATGTTTATTACTGTGTCAGTGTGAAAAATTGAGAATTAGCTTGAGAAACTGACAGATTACATTACATTGATAACTGACTAATAGAATTCACATTGCATGAAAAGACGTCAGAATATCAATCATCAATTGCTTGGCCGATGGTTTCATTGTTTGATTGAGGTATAGTTTGATTGAGGCAAAAATAATAGCAAATGTAATTACATTTTTGGCCAGCGCTCTCTGACGGTACATAAACTGCCAAGCTTGCCAAGTTCATTTTTTTAACATCACAAAACAAAGGCTACAAAACATTTCTATACATACAACTGCTGTTAAATAGTAATGATAGCCACCTCATATCACATATCACTATCACAGGCTAGAGCAGACCTGGCTGTAATAGCTACTCACTAGCATAGCTTTTTCATTCACCTCAGTCGAGAGGGGATGAAACATTTGCTAACGTCACACAGTTGCCTCGTTTTATATCACATTCCAATAATAAAACTGGGGGGGGGGAATTCAAATTTTAGAATGGGGGGGGACATGTTCCACCTGTCCCCAGTGAAAGTTACGCCCCTGATAAAACTAATGTAATTTACATTGTCAACGGTGTGATGTTTGGATTCAGTCTTGTCAGCTGGCATGTCCTCATCTTTAGTCTAATAATTTTCCCATAATCTCCTAAATGTTCCCTTTTAATTGCTACCATGGTTGCGCATATGCTTTCCATATTTGTTCTGTAAGAAACATTTACATTTAGCCTCATCCATATAGGCCATTTATGAGTCCAAGAGGTTAAGACCTGTCAAAGAGACATCCTGCATCTATAGCAGTATACGTCTAGCACATATTTTAAATTGGCCTGGCTCTAGAAAGTATCATTGCCTTGAAATACTGTCAGAATAAATTGTTAGAGAGAGGACTAGATGATGACACTCTTTCTTCATTACTGTCATCATGGGAGGAAGTTGGGGGGGGGTGAACAGTCCCCTGTAGGGATGTTGTGTCCTGTAGGCGTAGTGACCCTGGACTCACCCTACCCAGGCTTTGACCCTGCACTCGTTGTTGAATGTGACCAATGCAGAGGCCATCTTGTGCGTGAGAGGAAAGCAGGGGAATCATTAGTCCAATGCTATGTCCAAATAGTTGTCACCGGCTGGGTGCCTTCCTTATCTCCTTCCTTAGTAAGGGTTTACTATTAACCTAAAAAGAACCACATAGATGAAAGTTTGTAGTCCACACCTGTGGGTAATTCACCTTTTTTCCCACTAAATTGTCTAGTGTTTCCAGGTCAGTGGTCGTTCGTTGGACATAGCCCACTAACTTTTGCTGAGTCACTTTGTTATTGTGCCACATTAAGAGAATGCTTCCTGCCAACCCCTAAAACCTCTGGTTAATCTATTTTTAATTTAGATACAACATAGATCAATGAACCTCACAGAGACACATTAGTTTGGTCCAGGTACTGTATATACACCCTTTATAGATCATTGATGGAACATGGAAATTACTAGCTAAAGCAGTTACAACGACGTGTACTTTACTGCTGTATGAAAGTAGGATTCATGATGAATATGTTGATCATAATGGCTGGCAGGTAGCCTAGCGGTTAAGAATGTTAGGCCAGTAACCGAAAAGTTGCTGGTTCGAATCCCCGTGCCGACTGGATGAAACATCTGTCAATGTGTCCTTGAGCAAGGCACTTAACCCTAATTTTTCCTGTAACACGGAACCCAAACCGGCAGCACACGTGCGCTATCGTGCATAATTGTATTTTTTCCCCTCACGCCAAACGCAATCACGACACGCAGGTTAAAATATCAAAACAAACTCTGAACCAATTATATTAATTTGGGGTCAGGTCGAAAAGCATTAAGCATTTATGTCAATTTAGCTAGTTAGCTTGCACTTGCTAGCTAATTTGTCCTATTTGGCTAGCTTGAGGTTGCTAGATATATTGTCCTGGGATATAAACATTGAGTTGTTATTTTCCTGAAATGCACAAGGTCCTCTACTCCGGCAATTAATTCACACATAAAATGGTCAACCGAATCGTTTCTAGTCATCTCTCTTCCTTCCAGGCAAGTTCTTCTCTGGACTTTATATTGCGATTGGCAACTTTCATAAATTAGGTGCATTACCGCCACTGACCTCGTTCGTCTTTGTCACCCACGTGGGTATAACCAATGAGGAGATGGCACGTGGGTACCTGCTTCTATAAACCAATGAGGAGATGGGAGAGGCAGAACTTTCAGCATGATCTGCGTTAGAAATAGAACCAATTTCTATTTTAGCCCGTGGCAACGCAGACGCTCGTTGGCATGCGCAAGCAGTTTGGGTGCAATAATTGAATAACATAGATTTCTAAATGTATTTTGCAATGCTCGCGCACGCGATGCAAGAGGTATGGTCATCCTGTAAGTCGCTCTTCCTAATGACTACAATGTCAATGTAAAATAATGATGATTATGTCATGTTTGTCATTTATTGTCATGTCTTGTCCCTGTGCTCCCCATGCTATTCGTTTCCCTCTGCTGGTCTTGTTTGGTTCTATCCCTCTCTCTCCCCCTCCCCCCTTTCACTCTCTCGCTCTCTCTTCTCTCTGTCGTTCCGTTCCTGCTCCCAGCTGTTCCTATTCCCCTAATCATCATTTAGTCTTCCCACACCTGTTCCCGATCCTTTCCCCTGATTAGACTCCCTATTTATTCCTTTGTGATCCGTTCCTGTTCCATCGGTTCCTTGTTTTGTATTCCATGCTGTAATTGCGTTTCGCCCTGTCCTGTCGTGTTTTTTTGCCGTGATTGTGTATCACCCTGTCCTGTCGTGTTTTGTGCCTTCTTCAGACGCTGCGTGTGAGCAGGTGTCTCAGTTGACTACGGCCTGCGCCTACCCGAAGCGACCTGCAGTCTGTGGCCGCTTCTCCAGTTGTTTTCCCCTCTACTATCTAGAGGATTTCAGTTATTCGGTTTTGAGCATTAATAAACTCTGTTTCTGTTAAGTCGCGTTTGGGTCCTCCTTCACCTGCATAACAGAAGGAACCGATCAAAGAATGGACCCAGCGACTTCTGACGCTCGTTACACTGCCGTCGAGATCCAAGGAGCCATGCTCGGCAGACACGAGCAGGAATTGTCCGCTGCTCGCCAGGCCGTGGAAAACCTGGCTGCTCAGGTTTCCGACCTCTCTGGACAGTTCCAGAGTCTACGTCTCGTGCCACCTGTTACTTCCTGGCCTGCCGAGCCTCCAGAACCTAGGGTTAATAACCCACCTTGCTACTCCGGGCAGCCCACTGAGTGCCGCTCCTTTCTCACGCAGTGTGAGATTGTGTTCTCTCTCCAACCCAACACATACTCTAGAGAGAGAGCTCGGGTTGCTTACGTCATCTCACTCCTCACTGGCCGGGCTCGAGAATGGGGCACAGCTATCTGGGAGGCAAGGGCTGTTTGCTCTAACGATTTCCAGAACTTTAAAGAGGAGATGATTCGGGTTTTTGACCGTTCAGTTTTTGGTGGGGAGGCTTCTAGGGCCCTGGCTTCCTTATGCCAAGGTGAACGGTCCATAACGGATTATTCCATTGAGTTTCGCACTCTTGCTGCCTCTAGTGAGTGGAACGAGCCGGCGCTGCTCGCTCGTTTTCTGGAGGGACTCCACGCTATGGTTAAGGATGAGATTCTCTCCCGGGAGGTTCCTTCAGATGTGGACTCTTTGATTGCTCTCGCCATCCGCATAGAACGACGGGTAGATCTTCGTCACCGGGCTCGTGGAAGAGAGCTCGCATCAACGGTGTTTCCCTGCTCCGCATCGCAGCCATCTCCCCCTCTGGCTTTGAGACTGAGCCCATGCAGCTGGGAGGGATTCGCATCTCGAATAAGGAGAGGGAACGGAGGATCACCAACCGCCTGTGCCTCTATTGTGGAGTTGCTGGACATTTCGTTAATTCATGTCCAGTAAAAGCCAGAGCTCATCTGTAAGCGGAGGGCTACAGGTGAGCGCAACTACTCAAGTCTCTCCATCAAAGTCCTGTACTACTTTGTCGGTCCACCTACGCTGGACCGGTTCGGGCGCTACATGTAGTGCCTTGATAGACTCTGGGGCTGAGGGTTGTTTCATGGACGAAGCATGGGTTCGGAAACATGACATTCCTTTCAGAGAGTTAGATAAGCCTACGCCCATGTTCGCCTTAGATGGTAGTCATCTTCCCAGTATCAGATTTGAGACACTACCTTTAACCCTCACAGTATCTGGTAACCACAGTGAGACTATTTCTTTTTTGATTTTCCGTTCACCGTTTACACCTGTTGTTTTGGGTCATCCCTGGCTAGTATGTCATAATCCTTCTATTAATTGGTCTAGTAATTCTATCCTATCCTGGAACGTTTCTTGTCATGTGAAGTGTTTAATGTCTGCCATCCCTCCCGTTTCTTCTGTCCCTACTTCTCAGGAGGAACCTGGCGATTTGACAGGAGTGCCGGAGGAATATCATGATCTGCGCACGGTCTTCAGTCGGTCCCGAGCCAACTCCCTTCCTCCTCACCGGTCGTATGATTGTAGTATTGATCTCCTTCCGGGGACCACTCCTCCTCGAGGTAGACTATACTCTCTGTCGGCTCCCGAACGTAAGGCTCTCGAGGATTATTTGTCTGTGTCTCTTGACGCCGGTACCATAGTGCCTTCTTCCTCTCCGGCCGGGGCGGGGTTCTTTTTGTTAAGAAGAAGGACGGTACTCTGCGCCCCTGCGTGGATTATCGAGGGCTGAATGACATAACGGTTAAGAATCGTTATCCGCTTCCCCTTATGTCATCAGCCTTCGAGATTCTGCAGGGAGCCAGGTGCTTTACTAAGTTGGACCTTCGTAACGCTTACCATCTCGTGCGCATCAGAGAGGGGGGACGAGTGGAAAACGGCGTTTAATACTCCGTTAGGGCATTTTGAGTACCGGGTTCTGCCGTTCGGTCTCGCCAATGCGCCAGCTGTTTTTCAGGCATTAGTTAATGATGTTCTGAGAGACATGCTGAACATTTTCGTTTTTGTCTATCTTGACGATATCCTGATTTTTTCTCCGTCACTCGAGATTCATGTTCAGCACGTTCGACGTGTTCTACAGCGCCTTTTAGAGAATTGTCTCTATGTAAAGGCTGAGAAGTGCTCTTTTCATGTCTCCTCCGTTACTTTTCTCGGTTCCGTTATTTCCGCTGAAGGCATTCAGATGGATTCCGCTAAGGTCCAAGCTGTCAGTGATTGGCCCGTTCCAAGGTCACGTGTCGAGTTGCAGCGCTTTTTAGGTTTCGCTAATTTCTATCGGCGTTTCATTCGTAATTTCGGTCAAGTTGCTGCCCCTCTCACAGCTCTTACTTCTGTCAAGACGTGTTTTAAGTGGTCCGGTTCCGCCCAGGGAGCTTTTGATCTTCTAAAAGAACGTTTTACGTCCGCTCCTATCCTCGTTACTCCTGACGTCACTAGACAATTCATTGTCGAGGTTGACGCTTCAGAGGTAGGCGTGGGAGCCATTCTATCCCAGCGCTTCCAGTCTGACGATAAGGTTCATCCTTGCGCTTATTTTTCTCATCGCCTGTCGCCATCTGAGCGCAACTATGATGTGGGTAACCGTGAACTGCTCGCCATCCGCTTAGCCCTAGGCGAATGGCGACAGTGGTTGGAGGGGGCGACCGTTCCTTTTGTCGTTTGGACAGACCATAAGAACCTTGAGTACATCCGTTCTGCCAAACGACTTAATGCCCGTCAAGCTCGTTGGGCGTTGTTTTTCGCTCGTTTCGAGTTTGTGATTTCTTACCGTCCGGGTAGCAAGAACACCAAGCCTGATGCCTTATCCCGTCTGTTTAGTTCTTCTGTGGCTTCTACTGATCCCGAGGGGATTCTTCCTTATGGGCGTGTTGTCGGGTTAACAGTCTGGGGAATTGAAAGACAGGTTAAGCAAGCACTCACGCACACTGCGTCGCCGCGCGCTTGTCCTAGTAACCTCCTTTTCGTTCCTGTTTCCACTCGTCTGGCTGTTCTTCAGTGGGCTCACTCTGCCAAGTTAGCGGGTCATCCCGGTGTTCGAGGCACTCTTGCGTCTATTCGCCAGCGCTTTTGGTGGCCGACTCAGGAGCGTGACACGCGCCGTTTCGTGGCTGCCTGTTCGGACTGCGCGCAGACTAAGTCGGGTAACTCTCCTCCTGCCGGTCGTCTCAGACCGCTCCCCATTCCTTCTCGACCATGGTCTCACATTGCCTTAGACTTCATTACCGGTCTGCCTTTGTCTGCGGGGAAGACTGTGATTCTGACGGTTGTCGATAGGTTCTCTAAGGCGGCACATTTCATTCCCCTCGCTAAACTTCCTTCCGCTAAGGAGACGGCACAAATCATTATTGAGAATGTATTCAGAATTCATGGCCTCCCGTTAGACGCCGTTTCAGACAGAGGTCCGCAATTCACGTCACAGTTTTGGAGGGAGTTCTGTCGTTTGATTGGTGCGTCCGTCAGTCTCTCTTCCGGGTTTCATCCCCAGTCTAACGGTCAAGCAGAGAGGGCCAATCAGACGATTGGTCGCATACTACGCAGCCTTTCTTTCAGGAACCCTGCGTCTTGGGCAGAACAGCTCCCCTGGGCAGAATACGCTCACAATTCGCTTCCTTCGTCTGCTACCGGGTTATCTCCGTTTCAGAGTAGTCTGGGTTACCAGCCTCCTCTGTTCTCATCCCAGCTTGCCGAGTCCAGCGTTCCCTCCGCTCAAGCGTTTGTCCAACGTTGTGAGCGCACCTGGAGGAGGGTGAGGTCTGCACTTTGCCGTTACAGGGCACAGACGGTGAGAGCCGCCAATAAACGCAGGATTAAGAGTCCAAGGTATTGTTGCGGCCAGAGAGTGTGGCTTTCCACTCGCAACCTTCCTCTTACGACAGCTTCTCGTAAGTTGACTCCGCGGTTCATTGGTCCGTTCCGTGTCTCCCAGGTCGTCAATCCTGTCGCTGTGCGACTGCTTCTTCCGCGACATCTTCGTCGCGTCCATCCTGTCTTCCATGTCTCCTGTGTTAAGCCCTTTCTTCGCACCCCCGTTCGTCTTCCCTCCCCCTCCCGTCCTTGTCGAGAGCGCACCTATTTACAAGGTACATAAAATTATGGACATGCGTTCTCGGGGACGGGGTCACCAATACCTAGTGGATTGGGAGGGTTACGGTCCTGAGGAAAGGAGTTGGGTTCCGTCTCGGGACGTGCTGGACCGTTCGCTCATCGATGATTTCCTCCGTTGCCGCCAGGATTCCTCCTCGAGTGCGCCAGGAGGCGCTCGGTGAGTGGGGGGTACTGTCATGTTTGTCATTTATTGTCATGTCTTGTCCCTGTGCTCCCCATGCTATTCGTTTCCCTCTGCTGGTCTTGTTTGGTTCTATCCCTCTCTCTCCCCCTCCCCTTTCACTCTCTCGCTCTCTCTTCTCTCTGTCGTTCCGTTCCTGCTCCCAGCTGTTCCTATTCCCTAATCATCATTTAGTCTTCCCACACCTGTTCCCGATCCTTTCCCCTGATTAGACTCCCTATTTATTCCTTTGTGATCCGTTCCTGTTCCATCGGTTCCTTGTTTTGTATTCCATGCTGTAATTGCGTTTCGCCCTGTCCTGTCGTGTTTTTTGCCGTGATTGTGTATCACCCTGTCCTGTCGTGTTTTGTGCCTTCTTCAGACGCTGCGTGTGAGCAGGTGTCTCAGTTGACTACGGCCTGCGCCTACCCGAAGCGACCTGCAGTCTGTGGCCGCTTCTCCAGTTGTTTTCCCCTCTACTATCTAGAGGATTTCAGTTATTCGGTTTTGAGCATTAATAAACTCTGTTTCTGTTAAGTCGCGTTTGGGTCCTCCTTCACCTGCATAACAGATTATGTCTAGATGTTAACCTGTGTCTCTTCCCTCCTCCAGGTATCTGTATCAAGTGTGGGAAAGGTGTGTATGGAGCCAGCCAAGCCTGTCAGGCCATGGGGAATTTGTACCATACCAACTGCTTCACCTGTTACTCCTGTGGTAGGTGTATATATCCCTCTGTCCTCTACTCCTACTCAGCAGCTGCATCATTGGCTGGCATCACAGATGTCCTGTATTTTCATTTCTTAGCACAACATTGATGTTGGTTGCCAGAGTGTCTTTGGGAGTTATCAGCAAAATGCTCTATTCTCTATTTGACAGGAACACGGATTATATATTGGAACTGTAGAGACGTGTTGTAGAGACGGATGATTAATCTGCAGTCAACCTGAAAAAATGTTTTTATGACTGTTGTGTATATGTGTGTATACGTGCGTGTGCTTGCGCGTGTGTATATTTGTGTGTGTAGTGCTGCCCTGTCACCTGACTCCAATTGTCCTCTCTTGTTTCAAGTGGAGACGAGGGCGAAGCTGGAGAGAGTTTGGAGCAAGGTTGCTTTCATTCATGCACTGATGTACATGGATGCTGATCCCTTGGCTTTGGAAGAAATGCATATAATTGACATGTAATTGAATACATATACTTTCAGGTGTATTGTGTGGTTGAAGAATGAGGGGCAGTGTCTCTAATCCTGAGGTTTCTCTACAGATTCCTTTTGACCTGCTTTGAAAAGTGTACTTGATTCAGACCAGAGAGGTATACTGTAGTCTGTTTATATTGGTCAGACATTATTGCCCATCTATAATGGTTTAAACAGTACAGAAAAAGATAATCTATACTTCTCTGTTATTCAGAATGAAATACGTTTGGTGAAATCTATCCAGAAGTGAAGCAAGTCTTCCCCTTCTTATTCTAGTGGTCTCTGTATATAGATGATAACAGGCCATCTTGACTCTTGCGATGGTTTATTCCTAACGTAAACTCTGTGATGTATTATTGGGTCTCTTATGAATGGGAATGTTTGCTTTTTCGAGTGTTTTCAACCCCTCTGAGAAGTTTAGTTTTAAAGTGCCTGTAGATCTCTAAACACACCTAATGATGTATCAACTTATTTGTTGACAAGCTGTTTTTGTTTTACTTTTTGACTAAAAGTCCACAAATGTTACTCTGTAAGATTCAGGAGCTCCATAGCAGAGAGTGTTCAGTTCTCTGAGACATTGCTGGCTGGTAGCCTTGGGCTTTGTTTAACCATGCATAATTGAGCCCTCCTCTTGGCTTGCTCCTATGGTTGCACCCTTTTTTCATGAAATGGCCAGGAATGCAAACTACCCCCCTCCACTTCAGCCGGCCTTCCCATGAGGACCTCAATCAAACAGTCACAAAGTGTACCAGGCCTGCTTATCAGAGGGGGTCGGCCTGGCATGGGCTCTGAGCAAACAACACACACATAAACACGCACACACACACACACACACACACAGAAAAATGTGTACGCGAGTAATTATACGCTCACACATCACGCACGCACACACACAAACACCCCCCACCCGCCCAAACATACCCACACACACTCCTCATTATTTACTAGTCTCAACTATACAGTCATAAGACATACCTCTGTGACCAGTCTCCTGTTTATTTCCTGTACTGGTGTTGATGCCCAGCTCCTGACTGGATCACCACCCACTTCCTCCTTCCACATACCTTTTGTCTGCTAGCTCACATGTATCCATGCCTATAACGGGGCACGCTAGTGATTAACTAGTTACATCTGTGTTACTGTAACACATCCTGCTAGTGCCTCTCACACCAACCAGGAGAAAACAGCCAAGGGCCTTGTATTTCTGAAACCCGTTTATGATGCATTGTGGTTTCCTCAGTCACTCACCATCTGCACCTGGCTGGCTGGCTGGCTGGCACAGGGCACACATCTCAATGTTCTGCTGTCTGCTATGGGGATCTGTCTGGGGTATGGTAGATGGCTGCACTAAGTAGAGTTAGCCTGGCTACTCCACATATAAATAGAATCTAGTCATTCTATTACTATGCTACTCCCTCATCTGAGTGTAAATTGTGGGATCTGGCCAAGGTTTTAAATGATGTACAACAGCTTGGTAGTGTGACCCGTGCTGCCTTTGGCGATGGTTCGACTACTTGATCATGACTTTCGCTGTGATTTAGTTGTGGGGTAGTTTCTGAGAGAGACTGAGTGGGTCATGGTTTTATCCTAGCTCTTAATGATATTAGAGAGACTGGGAGATTCCGTAGCTTCTGGGTTTTCTATTTGAGAGATGTGCTTGTGGCTCTGTTGGTGTCTTAACTTGGCTGTTCTCTTTAAAGAGAGACTTACTTAAAAACAATTTGGAAACAGCAGCAGGCCAGCACATGCTTACGTTGCCGGGATCGAAACATTCCTGTCTGAAGTCCCGAGCAATCTGAGTGAGTCACTACCTCCAGCATCCTTCTTTTACTTACCACAGTAGTGGGCAGGCCCTCCCTCCGCCTCTCCCTCTCTGCCTCCTCCCCCTCAGATCCCCGCTGCCTGCCTGCAGGTGATAAAGGCCCACTTGTTCTGAGAGGAGAGAGGAGAGGAGAGGGAGGGATAGAAACTGAGAGGGTGCAACATGCTTGATGTTTCCCTCCTACAGGAAGAATATGGGGATGCTGAACATTTAAAATCTGGTAATCTAGGGCATTATTCAGATTATTTACATAAAGAGATATTTATTCAGTATTTATTGTGATCTCATGTCTTGGCTTAGCAACTATAGTAAAAAATAAAATAAAAAAGTTGCCTATGGCCAACAGCCAGGTCATTAAAAGTCAACATAGTAGCATAGGGATTTTATAAATGACACCAGGAGTGGCAGTCAGCAGTGCTACAGTACCGCCACCAGGCATCCAAGACTGGTCCACAATCTACCACTCTGACTACATGATCACAAGACTTTGATTGCTGGAGTATGACTCACTAAGGATTTTATTTTTCCTCAGAGAATGATTTTATTTGACCAGTTCACTGCAGTTTGTTGTAGTTCTCTAAAATTATTTCTGATGGGTTAAATATCTAGCTGAGAGAATCGCTCCAATTATTTCAAGATGCATGGCCCTTTATGTGCATGTCTGTGAAACGCAGCACTGAGTCATGGGAAACCAATATTGGAGCTATAAAAACTAAGTACAGTATCTTGAGTGTAAAATCCCAATCAGGGAGCCATTTGGTCCTGAACTCCATGGAAAATGCCACATGTCCCACCGTGCTCAGGGGCTGTGAGCTGAGGAGAAGAGGAGAGGAGCCCTGAGCCCCAGCCCACTGCAGCCAGCCCAGCACTTTCCTCTCCTGTGACAAAGGCTAGAGGGAGAGAGAGGGAGGCAGGGAGCCCTCCCCCTCTCTATGAGGGAACGAGGGAGGGAGGGTGGTGGAGGGGGGTTGAATGGGACCAACTAGTGACCTCAGGCAGAAAGAATGTGCCCGTTTGCTCAGGCAGCCCGCTCCCTTAGCAGAGCACCACAGTCAGCGAGCGCCGAGGGCTTTGTGTTTCACCTTCCAGATGCACTCGCCAGAGCAAAGGTCACCAGACAGACACACAGCAACATGCCCTCGCCAGAGCAAAGGTTACCAGACAGACACACAGCAACATGCTCTGGCTCACTGGTGTGTTGTTGATTTGAATGTAATGGTTTTTATAAGTTTAGTCACTATGAGTTAAAAGAGCTCCTCCTCTGTAGTCAACAGGAAATATGTTTTTCTCTCTCGTCCAGCCTCCAAATCTAAATGCTAATAGTTCCTCGCTTTCAGGCTTAAGTCTCACCTATTCTGTGAACAGCATTCTTCGGCTGCTATAGCCATTTATGTGGGTGTTAATGTATTGCTATCTCCCAGCAATGTGACACTGTGTGTGAAATACAGTGATTGCATTCATTTGGGTGTAAAAAGGGGGACATGTCTTTCCCAAGCCGGGACACGCATAAAATCAATGGCAGCTCAGGACGGCAATTAAATCTGACTAATCCTGCAGATTTATGAGCTCCATGCGCTCTGTCTGCCAGGCTGAAGTCACTGCGCTGCCAGAAAGAGAAGAGACTGCTGCTGCCATTTAGTGCATTTGAATGGGCATGCATTAAGAGAAGCATCGCAGGGGGCGCAAAGGCCAGGGCCAGTGGGAGTGAGCATTGAGGAGAAATTCCCTTTTATCCTGTGGAATTTACTGCTACTGTGCTCATGGAGCCCCAAAATGGTGACTTTGGGGAGGGACTGACTGTTAGTATGATCCTGCCTATACCAGACATGGGGAAATCCTTTGCTCGGGCTCCTGTATTTGGGCTGTGGTGGTGGTGTGTGTGTGAGCTGTACACAATGGCAGGGGTAGTGGCGAGGAGGGGTGAGGAGGAAGGGGAGTTTGTAAAGCTGCTTGGACCTGGTCTGGATGGTGGGGCTGTATTGATTGTTTGCTGGTTCTAAGTAGAAGGAGTCTCATGGTGATCAATGGATGACCAGAGTATTGAAACAGTAGTGTGGACCTCAAACGAGTAAACCTACATTATGCTACTGTCATCTGCTTTTCTCACTGGTGTTTCCTGTTGACATCTGTTATCGTTGTGGCTTTAATGGAACAGAGAGGAGTCAGGGGAGTAGGAGGCAAAAAGTCAACTCCCATTACTGTTTATTCTCAACAATACAGTTTTGTAAAATGTATTTCAAATATCATCAGGAGAACCCCTGGAGCATTTCAGCATTGCTCAAAAGGCTGGAAACACTATTTCCTTGATGTATTAACTTTCTTATAGCCTACGGGTTGGGTAAAATCACATAGCAACATTTTTATAGTCTTCACTTTGACAGGGTCTGATACAGGAACACTTCTATACCCCAGCTCACACACTTACTTCTCTTCTTCAGGGAGGAGGCTGAGAGGGAAAGCTTTCTACAACGTCAACGGCAAGGTCTACTGTGAAGAGGACTTCCTGGTGAGTTACAACATCTGTTGTCCCTGCATGCCTCCTTATGAACATGCATTTATGTGTATGTTTTGTTCATTATGCATATGTTCAGAGGTTGAGTTCTCCATGTCCTTCATACACACTCACCCCTCGATGACAGACTTGGGAGAGGAGCGGTTGCACATTCAAAACCCTCCAGAGAAAACAGACTTTCACTGCTACAATTAAAGTTAAGCACCACCCCTTCACTTCCCACTAATTTCCCCCAAATTTCCCCAAGGAGCACAATTACCCCACTGCTCTCATCCCATTACTCCCCAGCACTTAGAATTATAGAGGGAGGCGGAGTGGCTGTGGGCAGCTGCAGGCCTCAGACGGCCTCCTGTATCATGTATCCATCTGCCCAGGTTGGACACAATGGGAAACAGACACAAGTTATTAGTATGTATTGATCTCTTATAGACGTCCGTCAATCTATGATCAATGGGACCCAGGTGTTTTTTCGCAGTCATTTTTGTCTTCCAAAAAGATACAGACCTTATTACTACTGAATTAGGTTGTTCGGTTGCCATTTACTTACTTAATGTAAATGAATCACTCCATTACACATTGCCCATTGGCCCCTAAAACAGACTTTCAATTGGTTCAGATGATGAGTGCTAAGACTGGTATTGGGTTTCCTCATACTATAGATGTAAAGAATAGATCCTAAAAGGATCAGATGGTGGGTGTGATAAAGTCCCTAGCTTCCTCAGAGTATTGACCACCAGCTCTGCCCCGTCATCAGGGCAGATGGTCTGTCTTGGTGGGTTAAAGTGGAAATCTGGAGTCACCCTCCCCATGCACCCCTCACCACCCCATCTCCACCTGCTGTCCCTGTCCCATCATTACCCTCCCCCTCCTCTCATCAGGCCATGACCTCAGGGTCATGCGCTTTGGTCACTATGGGACAAACATAACGATGGTAATGCATGTATAACTCAGTGTGATATCAGTGTGATATCTTATGTTCCAGTTACACATGTCTTACCTGGAGTTCGGGTACATCTCCTTGTGTTTGTGTGACTGTGGTGCAGACTTTTGGAGACCACCAATAGTAGAGAGCTGAGGACTGGATGTGTGCTGTACTCCTTCTGTTAGTAGAGTGCTCTGATGGGTTTGGTTTAGGACAGGTATCGCTACAGCCACTGGTCTCTTATATACATCTCAACCAAGAGAGGAGACAAAGGGAAAAGGACCAACTCCTTTCACATCAATATAAAGAGACCAGCAGCACCCCCTATAGATGGTGTCATTTAGGCTGTACTCTGGGTCCCTACATTTACATTTTGGTCATAGTGTTAGGGGTTCTCAAACCAGGGTTGGGGTCAATCCCAATTGAATTTGAAATTCCAATTAAATTCTTGAAATCATTTAAGAAGTGGAGAATTTACATTGAAAACAATTCAAATTAAATTGGAATTGACTTGGAATTAGACTATTTGGACTGTTTGAATTGAAATGGAATTGAATATTTGTGGAATTGTTCAGGAAAATATTGAATTGGGAATTTAACTTAACATTGGAATTGACTTCACATTGGAATTGAGAGGAATTGAATTATCTCTGAATTCAAAGACTGACATACAATTCAATCTGAATTAAATGGAATTTACAGAGAGAAGGAAATTAGAATTTAGTTTGTGGAATTAACCCCAACCCTCTCTCAAACACTTAAAGGTGTCAAATTTAGCCATCCTCTCTTTTGTAATGCTGCACTCCCAAGTCTCAACCATACACAGTTAACATTCACCATGTAACAGTTTCCATTGCTTAACAAACCCAGTGATAAGTCTCTTTTTTAATCTCCCACAGTACTCTGGCTTTCAGCAGACGGCAGAGAAGTGCTTTGTATGTGGTCACCTCATCATGGAAATGGTAAGAAATAACCTAATACTGTAGGAGGGCCTGCTAGATAGTGATAGGAGACAATCAGCAGGACAGTATGCCTGTCCCTCTCTGGGATCTCTCTTTGGCAGTACTGTATCTCTGCTCGACATGTGGCATCATACCTCCTAGTTTAGGTTTGTTTCTGTATCTGAATGCCAACGGGCTGGTGTGATTGACTCCTACTGAGGCCTCAATCTCTAGCCTTACTGTTATCTGTGTGTGTGTGTGTGTGTGTGTGTGTGTGTGTGTGTGTGTGTGTGTGTGTGTGTGTGTGTGTGTGTGTGTGTGTGTGTGTGTGTGTGTGTGTGTGTGTGTGTGTGTGTGTGTGTGTGTGTGTGTGTGTGTGTGTGTGTGTGTGTGTGTGTGTGTGTAGATCCTGCAGGCACTAGGCAAGTCCTACCACCCTGGCTGCTTCCGCTGTGTGGTCTGCACGGAGGGTCTGGACGGAGTACCTTTCACTGTGGACGTGGAGAACAACATCTACTGTGTTAAAGACTACCACACGTAAGGACATGTGTCTCTCATAGATAATGCCAACATGTGATGAAGTCTGCATGCAAGAGTTTCTTCATTCCACAGTACTCTTTAAATCCTGGTTTGTGCTGAAACTGATATAAATTATGCAGCATGTACAGTACCAAGATTTAACTTCTACTCTGTTTCCCCCACAGGGTCTTTGCCCCTAAATGCGCCTCATGCAACCAGCCAATCCTCCCTCCTCAGGTAATGATAAGCCAATGACTGCTTGTATCCTCTTAGCTCCTGTCACTAGTTGTCAGAGTCATATATAATATATACTGTCGAGGCGTTCTGTCTGAACGTTCCGAGATTGCCATTTTCTCCTCCATAGCCGTTGATAATTGACGCTTCCAAGCTGTGCTGTTTATTTCTGATAGTTTTCAAAACCTATGAAGATATCCAGTGAAGGCAGATGAGCAATTAGTTGACACCACAACACAGCACCTACATGGATACACTTTATCCCCAATGCTAATCAATAAAAACGTCTGTTCAATTCGCTGCTCTGTTTTGCTTGTTTACAGTGGGTCATTTCATAGGGAATTGTTAGAGGCGCTCTCATATTGTTACAACTCCTACATTTTGAGAATAAAGGCACTAACATGGTGTCCATTCTAAAAACGCATGGCGTCCGTTCTGACCCAACTCTCTTAATA
This sequence comes from Oncorhynchus gorbuscha, assembly GCF_021184085.1. NCBI lineage: Eukaryota > Metazoa > Chordata > Actinopteri > Salmoniformes > Salmonidae > Oncorhynchus > Oncorhynchus gorbuscha. Next base: position 8,343,347 of record NC_060176.1, read on the forward strand.
TCCAGCTCTGGTTGTTGGTGCCAGTGGAGACGGGGGGGGGGTCTGACTGACTGTGTGTGTTTCCTGACAGGGCTCTGAGGAGACCATCCGGGTGGTGTCCATGGACAAGGACTACCATGTGGAGTGCTATCACTGTGAGGTGAGACAATGTCATTACCACCATGTTTGTGTTTCTTGTCTTATTTATGTGTTGAACGTAAACAGCACATTGGCTATGATCATTAATCCATTTGAGTGTAAATGCTACGGCAGTGTGGGTGTATGTTTCTGTGAGTATGTGCACTACACACACAAACCGATCCTGAGTGTGGGGCAACCCAATGTGGTGACTCATTGTCCAGGCACATTCCAGAGTTGACCTGTGGGAGAGGAGAGGGTAGGGCTGATAGCGCTAGACTCAGCTGGACATCAGACCAGGGGTTGTTGTTTGACTACCCTGGAACCTCAGCACTCTGAGAGACCGCTCAGACCACTTACTCACTCAGACACATGTACAGGAAATCATCCCACGTGACCTACAAACCTCAGTGTAATCAAAGTAATTAGTGAAGTCAGCCAAATTGAATTCCTGACAGTGCATTCATTAACACAGCAGTTTCATGATAGCTGTGTTAAGTGTGAGTCATTGTAACCAGGGCTCAAATAAAGTGTGATTGTAAGTGTGAGTGAGTTTGATCAAGAATTCCATGTTTAATGGCAAAAGCTGGTTGACTCATTTCATTATCACACATTCTAGGGAATAGCTTGTATCCTGTCTAGGTGAGTGATAAAGGTATTATGTAGACAATAGGTAATCATTCAGCAGCCTCTGTGGGGTTGATGATCATTACAGGGGTCTAAAGTCCAGGTTGGCAGGGGATGGAAAATTCATCACATATTAAAAAAATGGTTAAGAGGTTAAGAGTATGTCATTTAAATTTAAAAAATTAACCAGGCAAGTCAGTTAAGAACAAATTCTTATTTACAATGGTGGCCTCGGAACAGTGGGTCAACTGCCTTGTTCAGGGGCAGGACGACAGATTTTTACCTTGTCAGCTCGGGGATTAGATCTAGCAACCTTTCGGTTACTGGCCCAACGCTCTAACTTCATACCCAAACTCCGCCTCTTCGTAAACTTGCCAGGAATACCCATCAGCGGCCTCTCATATCAGTCGAGAGGTATAAAAGGTACAGTAAATATTAGAAATATGGATAGTTTTGATATCCAGCACCTGCTCGAAGGGATTGGATGGGTGTAGGGCTGGGCAATATGGCCAAAATCTCATATCCCGATATAGGTAATTTCATATCTCGATAACGATACACATCATGATACAGCACATTTTCTGTAATAAATAAATAGCTTATATTAAATGACCACATGTAAAGGCCTATTTCTTATTACATTTTGAATTACTCAACAAATAAAAGGTTTTCACTCATGTTTGAATATTTCTCCTTTTATTTAGAACCTTTGTGCAAATTTTCAACTAAAATATGAATGTAAAAAATCTTAAAAGGTCAATAGAATACACTTAAACTATAGTTGCAAACAAAATAAAAATAGGCCTAAAATATATATATATATTGGGGGGGCTTGCCTGTTTTGCATGTTATTTTGGCATTAATACATGTTACATATCAATTTGTATTTGGTACCTTGGGTCGAGTGTTAGCACACGAAACCCCTGTTTCTGGACCGTGTAATTTGGGGCCATGTCTTTGCAGATGTAAGTTGTAACGGCAGCTGTTATCTCTTCCATCTTCCTGATGCTTTGCCATATGTGCAAAAGCCTCTTGCAACGTCTGAGTCGGGGGTTTGTTTTGAGCACTCGACTGTACTTGTTTGGGTCTCATCTGTAGACTCTCTCCATACTGTTTCACATGATTCTTGCGTAGGTGGTAAAAGAGGTTAGTGGTGTTTGAGCCTGTTGTCGGGACCGTGTAGGTGGTAAAAGAGGTTAGTGGTGTTTGAGCCTGTTGTCGGGACCGTGTAGGTGGTAAGAGGTTAGTGGTGTTTGAGCCTGTTGTCGGGACCGTGTAGGTGGTAAGAGGTTAGTGGTGTTTGAGCCTGTTGTCGGGACCGTGTAGGTGGTAAGAGGTTAGTGGTGTTTGAGCCTGTTGTCGGGACTGTGTAGGTGGTAAAAGAGGTTAGTGGTGTTTGAGCCTGTTGTCGGGGCCTGCGGCATATTTTTGCAGAGGACGGTTTTCTGGTCTGTGTCAAACTTTTCATACCCAAACCACGTCCACGTGACCTTAGTATCCCCTCTTTTAGGTACGAGCTCCGTGTCTCTGTGCTCTGTGTCACGTTCACTCTCCTCCATGTTTGTTTGTGTTACAAATTTCCGTGTGGAAGAACGCAAAGTGTTGTCCAATTGACAAAAGATATTACACGATATATATCGTCATATCGCCCAACCCTAGATGGGTGTATATAATATTTTCCTTCACAAATGTCCAGCTACAGCAGTTCACTGAGTCTATCTCTCTCCCTCGGTGTTGTAGGACTGTGGCCTCCAGCTAAATGACGAGGAGGGTCACCGCTGTTACCCCCTGGATTGCCACCTGCTCTGTCACGGCTGCCACATCCGCAGGCTAAAGGTCCCGGTGCCCACCCACCCGCCCCCCAGCTACCCACTACACGTCACTGAGCTGTGAGAGGAACCAACCCCAAACCACCGCTGACCCGCCTCCCAGGTGACCTGAGACAACATAGCAGAAAGAAGAAGGAATCCCCCGCCCACGGAATCCCGGGAACTTTGGAACAGACAGACCCTGGGAGACTTCGCTCTCTACTTGCCGGCCGTGCCCTGGGGAGAGGAGATAGATACAGGGCCATGGACAAGTCACAGGACCGGGCTGGGAGAGAGTCCACGTCTCTCTCTCCCTTTCTATCTCTCTCTCTCTCTCTCTCTCTCTCTCTCTCTCTCTCTCTCTCTCTCTCTCTCTCTCTCTCTCTCTTTCTCATCAGTTTTTTCTCCCTCCTTTCGGTCTGTGAACAGTGAAGCAGGCTGAGGCCCCAGCCCACCCAGATACCCTGGCTGACGTCAGCACAATGACCCCTGCACATTCATCACAGTGGGGACTGGCCTGGATGGAGGGAGGGGGCCACTCTCTCTCTGTCCCTCTCTCCATCGCTCTCTTTTTTACTGCTTTTCTGTTTTCTTCATTCCTTCGAGCTGAAGCCCAATGCCATGATGCATTTACTGCTCCTCTGTCAGAGAGAGAGAGAGCTGGACAGCGTCTCTGCCAGGAGGCTGGGAGGCCATGAAGCAGGCTGCTACATAACATTCCAGCACTGTCTGGCAGGGTTAGAGGGTTGGACATGCTGTGCCTTCAGAGTGGCCTTCCACTGAGAAACCTTACCGCATGGTGACAGTGACAATGGCACAATCCAGCTAGCTACGGCTCCTTTTGGCTATGCAAGGGTACCGTGTCTACCAGCAACAACCGAGCTCCTTCATGTGACTCTGTGACACACTCTCCTCTACCATCCCTTCATGTGACTCTGTGACACAGTCTCCTGTACCATCCCTTCATGTGACTCTGTGACACACCCTCCTGTACCATCCCTTCATATGACTCTGACACGCCCTCCTGTACCATCCCTTCATATGACTCTGACACACCCTCCTGTACCATCCCTTCATGTGACTCTGTGACACAGTCTCCTGTACCATCCCTTCATGTGACTCTGTGACACACCCTCCTGTACCATCCCTTCATGTGACTCTGTGACACACCCTCCTGTACCATCCCTTCATGTGACTCTGTGACACACCCTCCTGTACCATCCCTTCATGTGACTCTGTGACACACCCTCCTGTACCATCCCTTCATGTGACTCTGTGACACACCCTCCTGTACCATCCCTTTATGTGACTCTGTGAGACACCCTCCTGTACCATCCCTTCATGTGACTCTGTGACACACCCTCCTGTACCATCCCTTCATGTGACTCTGTGACACAGTCTCCTATACCATCCCTTCATGTGACTCTGTGACACAGTCTCCTGTACCATCCCTTCATGTGACTCTGTGACACAGTCTCCTGTACCATCCCTTCATATGACTCTGACACACCCTCCTGTACCATCCCTTCATGTGACTCTGTGACACACCCTCCTGTACCATCCCTTCATATGACTCTGACACACCTTCCTGTACCATCCCTTCATGTGACTCTGTGACACACCTTCCTGTACCATCCCTTCATGTGACTCTGACACACCCTCCTGTACCATCCCTTCATGTGACTCTGTGACACACCCTCCTGTACCATCCCTTCATGTGACTCTGTGACACACCCTCCTGTACCATCCCTTCATATGACTCTGTGACACACCCTCCTGTACCATCCCTTCATGTGACTCTGTGACACAGTCTCCTGTACCATCCCTTCATGTGACTCTGTGACACAGTCTCCTGTACCATCCCTTCATGTGACTATGTAACACACCCTCCTGTACCATCCCTTCATGTGACTCTGTGACACAGTCTCCTGTACCATCCCTTCATGTGACTCTGTGACACAGTCTCCTGTACCATCCCTTCATGTGACTCTGTGACACACCCTCCTGTACCATCCCTTCATGTGACTCTGTGACACACTCTCCTGTACCATCCCTTCATGTGACACAGTCTCCTGTACCATCCCTTCATGTGACTCTGTGACAACACTCTCCTATACCATCCCTTCATGTGACACAGTCTCCTGTACCATCCCTTCATGTGACTCTGTGACACACTCTGCTATACCATCCCTTCATGTGACACAGTCTCCTGTACCATCCCTTCATGTGACTCTGTGACACAGTCTCCTGTACCATCCCTTTATGTGACTCTGTGACACAGTCTCCTGTACCATCCCTTCATGTGACTCTGTGACACAGTCTCCTGTACCACCCCTTCATGTGAGTCTGTGACACAGTCTCCTGTACCATCCCTTCATGTGACTCTGTGACACACTCTCCTGTACCATCCCTTCATGTGACTGCGCCAGTGCTACTTGGCATAGCGGATGTTTGTGGCACCAAATGCTCTGTCAGTAGCCAGTAGCCACAGCGCTTGCCTGGGCTGGCACTCATTCCACTTAGCAGTCTTAGAAGACGTGACCTTCGAGAGATTCACAAGCAGTGTCTCAACGATTATATAACAAGATAAAAAGTTAGAAGCACGTAGATTGCCTATATATTTTGCAGACATTTTCCACATAAGATTCTAGAAGTGTAGTGTATTTTCTTGCTGCGTTATTATTATCAAATGGAATCGGAGGCCAAACGAGCTGTCGCCGTCTTCACGGTCCTCTGAAGGGTATTGGTCCGTTGTTTAATTTCTCCTCGTTGTTTAATTTCTCCTAGAGGCCTCTGAGTTGTCGTTGGTCATGCCATCCACAGACCTGTTAACATGTACAGTTCCACACACTGGTTATTTGACCCATATGGTAGCACTGAGTAAGTGAGTGTCTGACCATCGAGAGTCCCCACATATCCTCCTCATGCATACGTTACTGTGTCATACCTACTGGTTGATCTGATTGTCTGGTTGGTTGTGGGAGTTGCTGGTCCAACCCATGTCTCTGGGGAATCCATCCCCCGTGTTTTCCCTCGCTGGTTGTGCCGTTGTGTGCATCTGTGTGTGCGTCTGTGTGTGTGTGTGTGTGTGTGTGTGTGTGTGTGTGTGTGTGTGTGTGTGTGTGTGTGTGTGTGTGTGTGTGTGTGTGTGTGTGTGTGTGTGTGTGTGTGTGTGTGTGTGTGTGTGTGTGTGTTAGTCTGGTGGTCTGTAGACACTGAGTGTACTAAACATTAAGAACTGCTCTTTCCATGGCACAGACTGACCAGAGGAATCCAGGTGATGTCACTTGTTAAATCCACTTCAATCGGTGTAGTTGAAGACAGGTTCAACCTGATTTTTAAGCATTGAGACAATTGAGACATGGATTGTGTTTTGTGTGCCATTCAGAGGGTGAATGGGCAAGACAAAAATATTTAAGTGCCTTTGTACGGGTTATGGTGTAGGTGTCAGGTGCACCGGTTTGTGTCAAAGACTGTAACGGTGCTGGGTTTTTCACGTGTCTATCAAGAATGGTCCACCAGCCAAAGGACATCCAGCCAACTTGACACAACTGTGGGAAGCATTGGAGTCGACATGGACCAGCATCCCTCCGGAACACTTTGGACACCTTGTAGAGTCCATGTCTGATGAATTGACGCTGTTCTGAGTGCAAACGTGGTGTAACTCAATATTAGGAAGGTGTTCTTAATGTTTGGTATACCCAGTGTGTACAGAAGTGTGTGTGTGTGTGTGTGTGTGTGTGTGTGTGTGTGTGTGTGTGTGTGTGTGTGTGTGTGTGTGTGTGTGTGTGTGTGTGTGTGTGTGTGTGTGTGTGTGTGTGTGTGTGTGTGTGTGTGTGTGTGTGTGTGTGTGTGTGTGTGTGTGTGTGTGTGCGTGTGTGCCAGTGGCAGTGCCATGGTGCATGTACCTTGTTGAGTGAGCAGGACAACGGCCATCCAGCTCCACAAAACGACCCATGCTCTCTCAATCTCTCCCCAACAGAAAGGATGGCCCACACAGGCATCATGTGCTTTCTGATGTATCCCTCGATGAGATTCTTTGGAATGTAATTATTAGTGTATGTTTGGCAAACTGTTGTTTAATATTTGCTCTGCTCCCAGTTGTACATTTACAGAAGTGAAAAGGCTAGTATCCCTGGAGTACATGTTTTTTTTGCTGGGAAATTCCCTTTGATGGTAGATAAACTGAATCTCAGCATAGTATGATGAGACTCCTAGTCAAGGAATGTGTAATATACTTGAAGAATGAGGCAATGGCATTTTCTGAACTGTAGTTTGAATAGTACAATAAGACCCACTCATATCAATCTCAAATCATTTTTCATTAAAGCAGAAGATGTTTAAACTTGACAAGAGTTGATCCCCTTTAACGATGTCTTAATACACCTCTTTAAAAAAATACTACTTCAGTTCCATTTCTATTGCATAGCACACAGCTAGTTTCCCCAGACCTGTGCATAAAGAGGCTAGTTTTCCTTCCATCCTCTGTCATAAATCACTCTGAAAGTGAAGACTTCTCTCTCTCTCTCTCCTATCAGTAGTTTTCAATAAGCACATATGACACCTCTGTCACATCACTTTTGTATCGCTTTTGTATAAGTGTTTGATTACCTAGATGGTTCATAAAAAAGGAAACTAGATTTATTTATCTAAACATGAAAAAGTCTAAAGTTATTTAATGTATTAAAAATCGGGACGTATCATTTAACTGTAGATTATATAATCTGCTTTTTAAATAAAGTGGTTTTGTAGCTAACTTAAACCAAATGATGATGTATTTTTTTGTTGTATGTGAAGTCATGATCATTTCTATCCAAATGATGGCACTTTGTTGAACTACAACATAAATACCTTGTTACCATACTATTACCATGTTATTACCATTTTATTGCATGCTGTAATGTAGTGCTGCCATTGGACATAAATCAACAACGAAATGTGGTAAACTTGGGAAGGGTATGGGAATGATTTAGCCTGAACTTGATAGTGATATGGACAACTGGCTTTCCCATGGCCTTGCCTTGTCTCCCTGTGGAGAAGATGGATGCTTACGAAGATGAAAAATCCCAGCTCTGGATGAAAGTCCCATGCTGTTGTTCATGCCTTCCAGTTACCTCTGTGCACTCAGATGTTTGTTCTAGAAAGATATCATCGTCAGATCAGAGCTACTGTAATTGTGGTGTGTAATTACATCCCCGCACGCAAGTCTCTCCAGCAAGTCGTGTGATGGAGGATCCCTGAGAGAGCAGAGCAGAGAGCAGCCCCCACCGTGGTATGTACAGTATGATAGCTCTGGTCCTGACAGTCATCACTGATAGGGTAGTCTCTGGGGTGTTGTTGGCTCTGGAAGTAAACAGTCCATCTGCACTTTACTGGAATCAGAGGCCATGTATCAAGCATCTCAGACTGCGATTGCTGACATCGTTTTCCCTTTTGCCCATTGTGATCTATAAGGCGAAACTGATCCTAAATCAGCACTCCCATTCTGAGACGCTTGATACTTACAGCCCAAGACCCTCACGACTGGACTTGTTCTGGTTACTACATTTTAGTTATGATGAGTTGGGGTTGACCATCAATTCACTCAACAAGTTCTGAATCACAAAACGAGGTAGAAGCATCTAACACACACACAGACAATCTGCTCTGGGTCTGTTTCTGCACATTTACCCTTTGTTTTCTGTCTATAATCAGGTTTAAATAACACTACAGGGATTATAAACTGAATCAAATTAACAAACTGTCTAGATGAACAAGAAGTTTCCTATTGAACAAGTGAGAGGATTTAAGACGGATTCTTACATGAACGTCCTGTTGGGCTACATTTGTGCCAATTGGAGCATAAAGTAGGATGGTTACTGGAATGCTCCTCTTAAATGAACGTCCTGTTGGGCTACATTTGTGCCAATTGGAGCATAAAGTAGGATGGTTACTGGAATGCTCCTCTTAAATGAATGTCCTGTTGGGCTACATTTGTGCCAATTGGAGCATAAAGTAGGATGGTTACTGGAATGCTCCTCTTAAATGAACGTCCTGTTGGGCTACATTTGTGCCAATTGGAGCATAAAGTAGGATGGTTACTGGAATGCTCCTCTTAAATGAACGTCCTGTTGGGCTACATTTGTGCCAATTGGAGCATAAAGTAGGATGGTTACTGGAATGCTCCTCTTAAATTAATCCCCTAACTCTATAATACCTCACAATAACCACAAGCCTGGAGGAGACACCTCAAGTACACTACAAATACCACACAGTCACACATTGGGCCTATGGAGATTTGGTTTGCAAAGAAGTGGTGGTTGATATATTTTTCTTTGTGACAGTCTCTGAGGTTGTTAAGTGTGTCATCCCACTTGACAATTTATCATTGATATTTTGGCATCACATTAGGTCAGAAATAATCACTTAATCAGATACTTTAAACTAAAAATAAATGTATTCACTATTTGCTGTAATTGCAGCAAGAGATTCTCTGAGATGATTTGTATTCCTTCATTTGGGTCATGTCATGCTCATGATTAGATGTTTATAGAAAAGTAATATTACTTTTATATATGTAAAGAACTTTTCATTATAGATGAAAAATCTCAAAGTGCATAAAATAAAATATAAATAATACAGTGACTATGAGGTTAAAGTGCAGACTGTCAGCTTTAATTTAAAGGTATTGTCATCCATATCTGGTGAACCGTTTAGAAATTACAGTCCTTTTGTACATAGTCCCCCTATTTTAATGGGACCAAATGTATTGGGACAAATTCACTCATACAGTATGTGTATTGAAGAAGTCAAAAGTTTAGTATTTGGTCCCATATTCCTAGCACACATTGACTACATCAACCTTGTGACAACAAATTTGTTGGATTCATTTGCTGTTTGTTTTGGTTGTGTTTCAGATTATTTTGTGCCCAATAGAAATGCATGGTAAATAATGTATTGTCATTTTGGATTAACTTTTACTGTAAATACGAATATAATATGTTTCCAAACACTTCTATATTAATGTGGATGCTACCATGATTACAGATAATCGTGAATAATGATTAAATGAAAGTTACAGAGGCATAAATATCATCCTCCAAAAATGCTAACCTCTTTGTTATTGTAATGGGGGGAGGTTAGCATGTCTTGGTGGTATGATATTTGTGTGTCTTCAACTTTCTTCACTCATAATTATTCAGATTCATTCAGGACTATCTGTAATTATGGTAGCATCCGCATTAATGTAATAGTGTTTAGAAACATATTCTATTCTTATTTACAATAAAAGTGACTCCAAAATAACACAATACATTATTTACCATTATTTTCTATTGGGCACAAAATAATCTGAAACACAACCAAAGCAAACAGCAAAAAAGTTTTTAGAGTCACAAACCTGATGCAGTCATTTTGTTCTAGGAATATGGTCCCCTAAAATGGGAGGACTATGTACAAAAAGTGCTGTAATTTCTAAACGGTTCACCAGATTTTAGATTTCTATTTTATCTTTTATTTTATGTACTTTGAGATTTTTCTTCTGTAATGAAAAGTGCTTTTCAAATGTAATACAGGATTATTATTACTATCATTTCAAACCCAAAGTGCTGGAGTACAGAGTACAGAGCACAGAGCCAAAACAAAAACGTTTCACTGTCCCAATACTTTTAGAGCTCACTGTAAAGTGCATTCGGAAAGTATTCAGGCCCCTTGACTTTTTCCACATTTTGTTACTTTACAGCTTTATTCTAAAATTTATTAAATTGTTTATTTTCCTCATCAATCTACACACCATACCCCATAATGTCAAAGCAAAAACTGTTTTTTAGAAATATTGGCAAAAAACATACAAAAACTGAAATATGACATTTACATAAGTATTCAGACCCTTTACTCAGTACTTTGTTGAAGCACCTTTGGCAGCGATTACAGCCTTGAGTCTTCTTGGGTATGACGCTATAGTTTCTCCCATTCTTCTCTGCAGATCCTCTTAAGCTCTGTCAGGTTGTATGGGGAGCGTTTCTGCACAGCTATTTTCAAGTCTCTCCAGAGATGTTCGATCGGGTTCAGGCTCTGGCTGGGCCACACAAGGGCATTCAGAGACTTGTCCCGAAGCCACTCTTACGTTGTCTTGGCTGTGTGCTTAAGATCGTTTTCTTGTTGGAAGGTGAACATCACCTCAGTCTGAGGTCCTGAGTGCTCGAGCAGGTTTCCATCAAGGATCTCTCTGTACTTTGCTCTGTTAATCCTGACTAGTCTCCCAGTCCCTGACGCTGAAAAATATCCCCACAACATGATGCTGCCACTACCCTGCTTCACCGTAGGGATGGGATATTGTGTGTAGATTGATGAGGGAAATAAACTATTTAATACATTTTAGAATAAAGCTGTAATGTAACAAAATGTGGAATTTCTTTCCCAATGCACTGTATATAGCCAAATCATAAAAGCAACAATCAAAGTCTAGGAAGAATGGTAGGCCAGCCAATGAAAATGTGTCTAAGCCCTTCTTTAAAAGCCCCAGAAGTCTGATCAGCCCTGAGATTGTCAGGAAGGGAGTTCCAAAGGCATGGTGCGTGGGAGGAAAAGGCACGGTCTTCCATTGTCCGGAGCCGGGTCCTGGGCGCATGAAGCATTTTGGCTTGCCCTGACCATAGGGTGCGTGGAGGTTCATAGGGGGAGAGTACATACCCCATTTAGGGCTTTGTAGAACAGGAGGATAATTTCATTTTAAAGTCAATTATTTGAGGGACAGGCAGCCAATGGAGGTCAGCAAGGATGGGGTGATGTGGGCAGACTTTTTGTTTGTGTCAGAAGCCATGCAGCACTGTTTAGAATGAGCTGTAATGTATGAATTGAGTGTAAAGGCAGGCCCCCAAATACTGCATTCCCATAATCATTTCTGGAGAAAACAAATGCATGGACAAGCTTTTCTGCATCAGAAGTGGTGAGATAGGGTCTTAGGTGGACTAATGTGGGCATTGAAGGAGAGAGCAGGGTCGAATTTCACACCCAGGTTGATGATGACTGAGGAGAGGCGAATGATGTGGCCATCTACGGCAGGGAAGATGCTGCAGGAGTTGGTGATCTGCTGTGGGGTGCCTATCAGCATTACCTCTGTCTTACTGCTGTTGAGCTGGAGGAAGTTATTCTGCATCCAGTATTTAACCTCTTCCAGACAGTTGGACAAGGTTGACAGAGCAGATGTTGTGTCAGTGTTTTAATGTAAACATGTGTGTCGTCTGCGTAGTGAAATTGGACACTGTGTTGTCTGAAGATCTGTCCAAGTGAGAGCAGGAAGAGAATGGGTCCTAGCACCGACCCTTGTTGGACACCGCAGGTTATGGTGGACTCCTCTGATCTTTCCTCACCAAGGGGGAAGTACTGCTTGTGGTTAGAGAAGTAGGAGGTGAACCAGTTTAGGGCAGTCCTGCAGATGGCTTTCTGAGGCGCTGCAGTAGAATGGTATGATCTACAGTGTTGAAAGCAGCACATACTGTACCAGTCAAAAGTTTGGACACCACTATTCATTTAAGGGTTTTTCTTTATTTGTACTATTTTCTACATTGCAGAAGAATAGTGAAGACATCAAAACTAGTAAATAACACACATGGAATCATGTAGTAACCAAAAAGTAACCAAATACAAAAATATTTTAGATTTTAGATTCTTCCAGGTAGCCACCCTTTGCCTTGATAACAGCTTTGCACACTCTTGGCATTCTCTCAACCAGTTTCATGAGGTAGTCACCTGAAATGCATTTCAATTAACAGGTGTACCTTGTTGAAATATTATTTGTGGAATTTCTTTCCTTCATTATGCTTTTGAGACTGAGTGAATCAGGCCTTCATGTTCGAATTGCTGCAAAGAAACTACTACTAAAGGACACCAATAAGAATAAAAGACTTGCTTGGGCCAGGACATATGTACAACGGACATTAGACAAGTGGAAATCTGTCCTTTGGTCTGATGAGTCCAAATTTGAGATTTTTGGTTCCAACCGGCGTGTCTTTGTGAGACATCTCCGCATGTGTGGTTCCCACCGTGAAGCATGGAAGAAGGAGGTGTGATGGTGTGGGGATGCTTTGCTGGTGACACTGTCAGTGATTTATTTAGAATTTAAGGCACACTTATCCAGCATGGCTACCACAGCATTCAGCTGTGATACACCATCCCATCTGGTTTGCGCTTAGTTGGACTATCATTTATTTTTCAACAGCACAATGACCCAACACACCTCCAGGCTGTGTGAGGGCTATTTGACCAAGAAGGAGAGTGATGGAGTGCTGCATCAGATGACCTGGCCTCCACAATCACCCAAGCTCAACCAAATTGAGATGGTTTGGGATGAGTTGGACCACATAATGAATGAAAAGCAGCCAACAAGTGCTCAGCATATGTGGGAACTCCTTCAAGACAGTTGGGAAAGCATTGCAGGTGAAGCTGGTTGAGAGAATGCCAAGAGTGTGCAAAGCTGTCATCAAGGCAAAGGGTGGCAAAGTCACTAAGAGGATGACCAGATTTTATTTTAATTGTACCTTTATTTAACTAGGCAAGTCAGTTAAGAACAAATTCTTATTTTCAATGAAGGCCTAGGAACAGTGGGTTAACTGCCTGTTCAGGGGCAGAAAGACAGATTTGTACCTTGTCAGCTCGGGGATTTGAACATGCAACCTTTCGGATACTAGTCCAACTCTCTAACCACTAGGCTACCCTGCCACCCCGATATGGGTGGTGGGGTAGGAGCCAGAGTGAGATTAGGGTTGGAGGATACAATTTGGATGGTGTTGATTTTAGCCTTGAAGAACTCAGCAAATATGTTGCGTTGTTCGGTAGTTGCTGTGGGATGGCCAGAGTCTATAGGGGGGAGGAGATGACTGATGATGGAAGACTTTACATGTTGTTTCAGGGGCTAGTCTGTTTAAGTTGTTCCTTAGAGCGCTATTATATAGGTTAACCATCTCATCAGGGGTGGACTCATGACATCAGCTTGTAGGGCAGGGCAACCAGACTCCTGGAAGACGGACGTGTCAAGGGATTTGATGTTTCTGAATTTAATAGTATGCTTGGCCCGAGCTGAAGTGCAGGATTACTCACAGACATGGTCACATCTCTATCATCAGATACACCTACCTCATGTATATCCAGGTCTGAGACAGGGACTTCTCCAGTGATAATGAGGTCTAGGGTATGTCCACGATTGTGTGGAGTTGTTGGCTCCAAGGAAGTCAGGATGTCAGTGGCATAGGAACATTTTCTTGAATCAACAGAATGTTGAAATCAACTTGGATAAGAACATTGAAGAGGGTAGAACACAGAGAGGTGATCAGCTCAGAAAACTGTCTTAAAAGAGACTTGGTTTTAAGGGGGCGATAGATTAGTGTCACACTGGGGGGATTGAGATACCCACTGGACACACATGTCATTTCAATGTCTAGTTTTAGTTTAGATTTGGTTGAGTTGTCAACTAATGTGAATTCAACATGACATCAACAAAACATTTCTTCATGTCACTGGATTTAGGTGCGACCTGGCCAAAATAAAGCAATGGAGTGCGACACAAATAACAACACGGAGTTAGACATGGAATAAACAAGCATACAGTCAATAATACATTAGAGAAAGTCTATATACAGTGTGTGCAAATGAGGTAGGATTAGGGGGGTGAGACAATAAATAGGCCATAGTGGCGGAATTATTACAGTATGGCAAATTAAACACTGGGGTGATAGATGTGCAGAAGATGAGTTGTTTGTTTGTATTTATTTGTGCTGCAATCTGAGGTGCAGTTAACTCTAATGAACTTATCCTTATCCAGAGGTAACTCTGGGTCTTCCTTGTAACGTCGTTCTTTGTTTGTAGAAAGAGAGTCGGACCGAAATGCAGCGTGGTTGTTACTCATGTTCTTTAATGAATGAAATGACAATACATGAAAATAACGTAATATACAAAATACAAAACAACAAACGGAACGTGAAACCTATTACAGCCTATCTGGTGAACACTACACAGAGACAGGAACAATCACCCACGAAATACAAAGCGAAACTCAGGCTACCTAAATACGGTTCCCAACCAGTTCCGCCTCGGGACGTGGACCCCACTCCATTAATGTCCTAGTTCCTCCCCTTCGCGTCCTGGGATAATCCACCCTCGCCGCCGACCATGGCCTAATAGCAGCTCGTGACTGAGGGGCATCTCGGGACTGAGGGGCAGCTCGGGACTGAGGGGCAGCTCGGGACTGAGGGGCAGCTCGGGACTGAGGGGAAGCCCAGTACTGAGAGAAAGCCCAGTACTGAGAGGAAGCCCAGTACTGAGAGGAAGCCCAGTACTGAGATGAAGCTCAGGCAGGTAGTAGGCTCCGGTAGATCCTGGCTGGCTGGTGGATCTGGAAGATTCTGGTTGACTAGCAGATCTGGAAGAGACTGGTTGACTGGCAGATCTGGAAGAGACTGGTTGACTGGCAGATCTGGAAGAGACTGGTTGACTGATATCCCTCTAGTGGTGTGGGGGCTGTGCTTGGCAAAGTGGGTGGGGTTATATCCTTCCTGTTTGGCCCTGTCCGGGGGTGTTCTCGGATGGGGCCACAGTGTCTCCTGTCCCCTCCTGTCTCAGCCTCCAGTATTTATGCTGCAGTAGTTTGTGTCGGGGGGCTAGGGTCAGTTTGTTATATCTGGAGTACTTCTCCTGTCCTATTCGGTGTCCTGTGTGAATCTAAGTGTGCGTTCTCTAATTCTCTCCTTCTTTCTTTCTCTCTCTCGGAGGACCTGAGCCCTAGGACCGTGCCCCAGGACTACCTGACATGATGACTCCTTGCTGTCCCCGGTCCACCTGACTGTGCTGCTGCTCCAGTTTCAACTGTTCTGCCTTGTTATTATTCGACCATGCTGGTCATTTATGAACATTTGAACATCTTGGCCATGTTCTGTTATAATCTCCACCCGGCACAGCCAGAAGAGGACTGGCCACCCCACATAGCCTGGTTCCTCTCTAGGTTTCTTCCTAGGTTTTGGCCTTTCTAGGGAGTTTTTCCTAGCCACCGTGCTTCTACACCTGCATTGCTTGCTGTTTGGGGGTTTAGGCTGGGTTTCTGTACAGCACTTTGAGATATCAGCTGATGTACGAAGGGCTATATAAATACATTTGATTTGATTTGATTTGACTGGCAGATCTGGAAGAGACTGGTTGACTGGCAGATCTGGAAGAATGGTTGACTGGCAGATCTAGAAGATCATGGCTGACTGGCGGATCTAGCTGCTCTATGCAGACTGACAGCTCCTTGCAGACTGACAGCTCTGGCAGC
This sequence comes from Oncorhynchus gorbuscha, assembly GCF_021184085.1. NCBI lineage: Eukaryota > Metazoa > Chordata > Actinopteri > Salmoniformes > Salmonidae > Oncorhynchus > Oncorhynchus gorbuscha. Next base: position 8,359,181 of record NC_060176.1, read on the forward strand.
TCCATGCAGGCTGACAGCTCCTTGCAGACTGACAGCTCCTTGCAGACTGACAGCTCCTTGTAGACTGGCAGCTCTTTGCAGACTGACAGCTCTGGCTGCGTCATGCAGACTGACAGCTCTGACTGCTCCATGCAGGCTGACAGCACCCTGCAGACTGGCAGCTCTTTGCAGACTGACAGCTCTGGCTGCTTCATGCAGACTGACAGCACCTTGCAGACTGACAGCTCCCTGCAGACTGACAGCTCAGGCTGCTCCGAACAGGCAGGAGGCTCCGGCAGCACTGTAGAGGAGGAAGGCTCTGATAGCGCTGAACAGGCGGGAGACTCCGACAGCGCAGGAGGGAAGGAAGGCTCTGGCTGTGCTGAATAGGCGAGGCGCACAGAAGGCCTGGTGCGTGGTGCTGGAACTGGTACTACAGGATCGAGGACACGCACAGGAAGCCTGGTGCGGGGAGCTGCTATCGGAGGACTGGTGTGTGGAGGTGGTTCTGGATAGACCGGACCGTACAGGCGCACTGGAGCTCTTGAGCACCGAGCCTGCCCAAGTTTACCTGGCTCGATGCCCACTCTAGCCCGGCCAATACGAAGGGCTGGTATGAACCGCACCGGGCTATGCACCCGCACTGGAAACACCGTGCGCTCCATAGCATAACACGGTGCCTGCCCGGTCTCTCTAGCCCACCGGTAAGCACAGGGAGTTTGCTCAGGTCTCCTACCTGGCATAGCCATACTCCCATTAAGCCCCCCCCAATAATTTTTTTGGGCTGCTTTTCGGACTTCCATCCGCGTCGCCGTGCTGCCTCCTCAGGCCAGCGCCTCTCCGCTTTTCCGCCTCTATTTCCTCCTTGGGGCTGCGATATTCACCAGGCTGAGCCTAGGGTCCTTTTCCGTCCAGTTCCTCCTCCCATGTCCAATTCTCCAAGTGGTGCAGCCTCTCCTACTGCAACTGCTCTTCTCGATTAACAGGGAGAGTAGGCTCAGGTCTGACTCCTGACTCAGCCACTCTCTCTCTGAGCCCTTCCCCAATAAATATTTGGGGGTGACTTTCGGTTTTCGCTCTGCTCCGCCGTGTCTTTCTTTTTGACTCCATTCTCCTATAGCCCTCTTCGCACTGCTCCAGCGAATCCCAGGCGGGCTCCGGCATTCTCTCTGGGTCGGCCGCCCACCTGTCTATTTCTTCCCACGTCGTATACTCCATGCCTTTGCTGTCCATAACGTCCCCCTTTTTCTGCTCCAGCTGTCGCTGCCTGTTAACACGCTGCTCGGTCCGAGTGTGGTGGGTGATTCTGTAACGGCGTTCTTCGTTTGTCAAAAAGAGAGTCGGACCGAAATGCAGCGTGGTTGTTACTCATGTTCTTTAATGAATGAAATGACGATACATGAAAATAACGTAATATACAAAATACAAAACAACAAACGGAACGTGAAACCTATTACAGCCTATCTGGTGAACACTACACAGAGACAGGAACAATCACCCACGAAATACAAAGCGAAACTCAGGCTACCTAAATACGGTTCCCAACCAGTTCCGCCTCGGGACGTGGACCCCACTCCATTAATGTCCTAGTTCCTCCCCTTCGCGTCCTGGGATAATCCACCCTCGCCGCCGACCATGGCCTAATAGCAGCTCGTGACTGAGGGGCATCTCGGGACTGAGGGGCAGCTCGGGACTGAGGGGCAGCTCGGGACTGAGGGGCAGCTCGGGACTGAGGGGAAGCCCAGTACTGAGAGAAAGCCCAGTACTGAGAGGAAGCCCAGTACTGAGAGGAAGCCCAGTACTGAGATGAAGCTCAGGCAGGTAGTAGGCTCCGGTAGATCCTGGCTGGCTGGTGGATCTGGAAGATTCTGGTTGACTAGCAGATCTGGAAGAGACTGGTTGACTGGCAGATCTGGAAGAGACTGGTTGACTGGCAGATCTGGAAGAGACTGGTTGACTGATATCCCTCTAGTGGTGTGGGGGCTGTGCTTGGCAAAGTGGGTGGGGTTATATCCTTCCTGTTTGGCCCTGTCCGGGGGTGTTCTCGGATGGGGCCACAGTGTCTCCTGTCCCCTCCTGTCTCAGCCTCCAGTATTTATGCTGCAGTAGTTTGTGTCGGGGGGCTAGGGTCAGTTTGTTATATCTGGAGTACTTCTCCTGTCCTATTCGGTGTCCTGTGTGAATCTAAGTGTGCGTTCTCTAATTCTCTCCTTCTTTCTTTCTCTCTCTCGGAGGACCTGAGCCCTAGGACCGTGCCCCAGGACTACCTGACATGATGACTCCTTGCTGTCCCCGGTCCACCTGACTGTGCTGCTGCTCCAGTTTCAACTGTTCTGCCTTGTTATTATTCGACCATGCTGGTCATTTATGAACATTTGAACATCTTGGCCATGTTCTGTTATAATCTCCACCCGGCTGGCCACCCCACATAGCCTGGTTCCTCTCTAGGTTTCTTCCTAGGTTTTGGCCTTTCTAGGGAGTTTTTCCTAGCCACCGTGCTTCTACACCTGCATTGCTTGCTGTTTGGGGGTTTAGGCTGGGTTTCTGTACAGCACTTTGAGATATCAGCTGATGTACGAAGGGCTATATAAATACATTTGATTTGATTTGATTTGACTGGCAGATCTGGAAGAGACTGGTTGACTGGCAGATCTGGAAGAATGGTTGACTGGCAGATCTAGAAGATCATGGCTGACTGGCGGATCTAGCTGCTCTATGCAGACTGACAGCTCCTTGCAGACTGACAGCTCTGGCAGCTCCATGCAGGCTGACAGCTCCTTGCAGACTGACAGCTCCTTGCAGACTGACAGCTCCTTGTAGACTGGCAGCTCTTTGCAGACTGACAGCTCTGGCTGCGTCATGCAGACTGACAGCTCTGACTGCTCCATGCAGGCTGACAGCACCCTGCAGACTGGCAGCTCTTTGCAGACTGACAGCTCTGGCTGCTTCATGCAGACTGACAGCACCTTGCAGACTGACAGCTCCCTGCAGACTGACAGCTCAGGCTGCTCCGAACAGGCAGGAGGCTCCGGCAGCACTGTAGAGGAGGAAGGCTCTGATAGCGCTGAACAGGCGGGAGACTCCGACAGCGCAGGAGGGAAGGAAGGCTCTGGCTGTGCTGAATAGGCGAGGCGCACAGAAGGCCTGGTGCGTGGTGCTGGAACTGGTACTACAGGATCGAGGACACGCACAGGAAGCCTGGTGCGGGGAGCTGCTATCGGAGGACTGGTGTGTGGAGGTGGTTCTGGATAGACCGGACCGTACAGGCGCACTGGAGCTCTTGAGCACCGAGCCTGCCCAAGTTTACCTGGCTCGATGCCCACTCTAGCCCGGCCAATACGAAGGGCTGGTATGAACCGCACCGGGCTATGCACCCGCACTGGAAACACCGTGCGCTCCATAGCATAACACGGTGCCTGCCCGGTCTCTCTAGCCCACCGGTAAGCACAGGGAGTTTGCTCAGGTCTCCTACCTGGCATAGCCATACTCCCATTAAGCCCCCCCCAATAATTTTTTTGGGCTGCTTTTCGGACTTCCATCCGCGTCGCCGTGCTGCCTCCTCAGGCCAGCGCCTCTCCGCTTTTCCGCCTCTATTTCCTCCTTGGGGCTGCGATATTCACCAGGCTGAGCCTAGGGTCCTTTTCCGTCCAGTTCCTCCTCCCATGTCCAATTCTCCAAGTGGTGCAGCCTCTCCTACTGCAACTGCTCTTCTCGATTAACAGGGAGAGTAGGCTCAGGTCTGACTCCTGACTCAGCCACTCTCTCTCTGAGCCCTTCCCCAATAAATATTTGGGGGTGACTTTCGGTTTTCGCTCTGCTCCGCCGTGTCTTTCTTTTTGACTCCATTCTCCTATAGCCCTCTTCGCACTGCTCCAGCGAATCCCAGGCGGGCTCCGGCATTCTCTCTGGGTCGGCCGCCCACCTGTCTATTTCTTCCCACGTCGTATACTCCATGCCTTTGCTGTCCATAACGTCCCCCTTTTTCTGCTCCAGCTGTCGCTGCCTGTTAACACGCTGCTCGGTCCGAGTGTGGTGGGTGATTCTGTAACGGCGTTCTTCGTTTGTCAAAAAGAGAGTCGGACCGAAATGCAGCGTGGTTGTTACTCATGTTCTTTAATGAATGAAATGACAATACATGAAAATAACGTAATATACAAAATACAAAACAACAAACGGAACGTGAAACCTATTACAGCCTATCTGGTGAACACTACACAGAGACAGGAACAATCACCCACGAAATACAAAGCGAAACTCAGGCTACCTAAATACGGTTCCCAATCAGAGACAACAAGTTCACCTAACTCTGATTGAGACCCCTCCATTAATGTCCTAGTTCCTCCCCTACTCGTCCTGGGATAATCCCACCCTACAAACCCCAATACAAAAATGGCAATATATAAACTCATGACTGACATCTCTGGACTGACCAAATATATGGACTGAGGGCACAAAATACAATGACTGAGGGTGACATTCTTCCCTGTGGTGGTCCTCATGAGAGCCAGTTTCATCAGGGCTCTTGGTTTTTACTGCACTTGAAGAAATGTAAAAATGTCTTAATTTTCCGAGACTGACCTTCATGTCTTAAAGTAAGGATGGACTGTCGATTCTCTGGCTTATTTGACCAAATGGCGATCTTCTGCATACCACCAGATCTGGAAGACACTGATTGTCTCAAACACATTAAATAAATTACACAAATGAACTTTTGACTGGCACATCTGGAAGAAACTGGTTGACTGATATCCTCTGAAGTGGTTGAGGGCTGTGCAAAGCTGTCATCAAGGCAAAGTGGGTGGGAAGAATTAAATATAAAATACATTTTTATTTGTTTAACACTTTTTGGTTACTAGGATTCCATGTGTGTTATTTCCCCTCCTTCTCAGCCTCCAGTATTTATTCTACAATGTAGAAAATAGTAAAAATAAAGGAAAACCCTTGAATGAGTAGTTTTTATGACTGGTAATGTATATATCCTTAAAATAAAAATATGTGTGAATCTATGTTTGTCTCTGCTCCAGTTTCATTTATTATCATTCTTGTCCCTGTGGACTGAGCCCATTCTACCGTTTCCCAGGACTACCTGGTCATGATTACTTCTTTCCCTCTCCCTATCCACCTGACTGTCTGCCCTCCCATCTCAACTGTTCTGCTCTCTCTTTCTTCTTCGTTCCATTCCTGGTCATTTAGAACATTTCCATATTCCCCAATCATCATTTAATCTTCCCACACCTGTTCCCGGATCCTTTCCCCACATTAGAGTCCTGGTTCTTCCTCTGTGTTTCTTCCTGGTTTCGGCCTTGTTTAGGGAGTTTTGCTGTGATTGTGTTCTACACCTGCATTGTCGCTGTTTTTGCCTTCATCAGATGCTGCGTGTGGAGCAGGTTTCTGTACAGCACTTTGAGATATCAGCTGACCTGCAGTCTGTGGCCGCTATATGTTATACATTTGACTTGATTTCTGATTTCTGACTGGCAGATCCTGTTAAGAGACTGGATTTGGCAGATCTGGAAGAATGGTTGACTGGCAGATCTAGAGCTCATGGCTGACTGGACTGAAGATCTGGCTGCTCTATGCAGACTGACAGCTCCTTGCAGACTGACAGCTCTGGCAGCTCCATGCAGGCTGACAGCTCCTTGCAGACTGACAGCTCCTTGCAGACTGACAGCTCCTTGTAGACTGGCAGCTCTTTGCAGACTGACAGCTCCTGGCTGCGTCATGCAGACTGACAGCTCTGACTGCTCCATGCAGGCTGACAGCACCCTGCAGACTGGCAGCTCTTTGCAGACTGACAGCTCTGGCTGCTTCATGCAGACTGACAGCACCTTGCAGACTGACAGCTCCCTGCAGACTGACAGCTCAGGCTGCTCCGAACAGGCAGGAGGATCGGCAGCACTGTAGAGGAGGAAGGCTCTGATAGCGCTGAACAGGCGGGAGACTCCGACAGCGCAGGAGGGAAGGAAGGCTCTGGCTGTGCTGAATAGGCGAGGCGCACAGAAGGCCTGGTGCGGAACTGACAGGCAGGATCTGGTGCTGGAACTGGTACTTACAGGATGAGGACACGCACAGGAAGCCTGGTGCGGGGAGCTGCTATCGGAGGACTGGTGTGTGGAGGTGGTTCTGGATAGACCGGACCGTACAGGCGCACTGGAGCTCTTGAGCACCGAGCCTGCCCAAGTTTACCTGGCTCGATGCCCACTCTAGCCCGGCCAATACGAAGGGCTGGTATGAACCGCACCGGGCTATGCACCCGCACTGGAAACACCGTGCGCTCCATAGCATAACACGGTGCCTGCCCGGTCTCTCTAGCCCACCGGTAAGCACAGGGAGTTTGCTCAGGTCTCCTACCTGGCATAGCCATACTCCCATTAAGCCCCCCCAATAATTTTTGGGCTGCTTTTCGGACTTCCATCCGCGTCGCCGTGCTGCCTCCTCAGGCCAGCGCCTCTCCGCTTTTCCGCCTCTATTTCCTCCTTGGGGCTGCCTTTTCCGATTCCTCCTCCCATGTCACCAGGCTGAGCCTCTCCTAGGGTCCTTTTCCTGCCAGTTCCTCCTCCCATGTCCAATTCTCCAAGTGGTGCAGCCTCTCCTACTGCAACTGCTCTTCTCGATTAACAGGGAGAGTAGGCTCAGGTCTGACTCCTGACTAGCCACTCTCTCTCTGAGCCCTTCCCAATAAATATTTGGGGGTGACTTTCGGTTTTCGCTCTGCTCCGCCGTGTCTTTCTTTTTGACTCCATTCTCCTATAGCCCTCTTCGCACTGCTCCAGCGAATCCCAGGCGGGCTCCGGCATTCTCTCTGGGTCGGCCGCCCACCTGTCTATTTCTTCCCACGTCGTATACTCCATGCCTTTGCTGTCCATAACGTCCCCCTTTTTCTGCTCCAGCTGTCGCTGCCTGTTAACACGCTGCTCGGTCCGAGTGTGGTGGGTGATTCTGTAACGGCGTTCTTCGTTTGTCAAAAAGAGAGTCGGACCGAAATGCAGCGTGGTTGTTACTCATGTTCTTTAATGAATGAAATGACGATACATGAAAATAACGTAATATACAAAATACAAAACAACAAACGCGGAACTGGTGAACACTACACAGAGACAGGAACAATCACCCACGAAAAACTCAGGCTACAGCCTATCTGGTGAACACTACACAGAGACAGGAACAATCACCCACGAAATACAAAGCGAAACTCAGGCTACTGAAATACGGTTCCCAATCAGAGACAACAAGAATCACCTGACTCTGATTGAGAACCGCCTCAGGCAGCCAAGCCTATACAACACCCCTACTCAGCCGCAATCCCAAATACTACAAACCCCAATACAAAAATACAATATATAAACCCATGTCACACCCTGGCCTGACCAAATATATGACGAAAACACAAAATACAATGACCAAGGCGTGACATTCCTTCCCTGTGGTGGTCCTCATGAGAGCCAGTTTCATCAGGGCTCTTGGTTTTTACGACTGCACTTGAAGAAATGTAAAAATGTCTTAATTTTCCGCATTGACTGACCTTCATGTCTTAAAGTAAGGATGGACTGTCGTTTCTCTTTGCTTATTTGACCAAATAAGGCGATCTTCTGCATACCACCACTACCTTGTCACAACACAACTGATTGTCTCAAACACATTAAATAAATTACACAAATGAACTTTTAACAAGGCTGTCCTTGTCAAACACATTAAATAAATTACACAAATGAACTTTTAACAAGGCACACCTGTTAATTGAAATGCATTCCAGGTGACTACCTCATGAAGCTGGTTGAGAGAATGCCAAGAGTGTGCAAAGCTGTCATCAAGGCAAAGGGTGGCTACTTTGAAGAATCTCAAATATAAAATACATTTTTATTTGTTTAACACTTTTTTGGTTACTAGACGATTCCATGTGTGTTATTTCCTCGTTTTGATGTCTTTATTATTATTCTACAATGTAGAAAATAGTAAAAAATAAAGGAAAACCCTTGAATGAGTAGGTGTCAACTTTTGACTGGTAATGTATATATTTTTTAAAATAAAAAATATGTCCCCCTCCACTTCTAATTCCAACGTTGCGCCCTTGCCGTTTCCTACCACCTCTCCATCCTCGATGTTTGAGCTTTTTCCATAGGATTCCAAGTTGAATTGCTCATTTTTTTGAGTTCCTTACTCAGGGTTTGTTTTATCTTCTTCAAATTATGAAGGAATCTTCCGTAAGTAAACATTGCCAATGTGCCCCATTCCTGTCCTTTGTTGTCGTCCAGGAGATAATAGGTGAAACCCTTCAATGCAGGTATTCAAAAGAAACAATCAGCTAGCTTTACTTTGTTGATGCAATTTTTTGTCTGATTTCAACATTGAGGTAAAGAATTATTGGATAAAAAATATCAATACCTGATTAGCTACTCAAAATAAAAATGCATGTTAAAAAACACTTAAAACAATAAATTACAATGAAAATAGCAGCGCAATCAGCCTAGGCTGCCATAAAGGCACCATGGCAACAATGCCTTGATTCTCTGTCAAGTGTACAGAGAATAACATCAGCATACACAATTAATGTTATTCTGACTGTAGAGAGGTTTATATTTGTCATACAAAACTGAATTGCCTGACTTTGCTTTTAAAGTAGTGAACAGAATCATTGTTGAACAGGAAATGTGCTGCTTTTGATTTTGAGGTATTCCCCCTCTGAAGTCCAGAACAAAGGCTGTGAAGGCCTGAGGTTGGTCAGTCAGCAGGCCTGGAATTCAGGAGCGGTTGGTTGTGACAGAACAGAGCCTAGAGCTAACATGGATTGGGAAAATGTTTATCAGGGCCAGTGCAGAAAATGAAGGTCAGCACAGGGTTGAGATAGAAAGCATACAAACTGACCCGCTGGACTAGAGTGTTGGGATGGTTCCAAGGACAGGTTCAGTGGCAGAGACCACCTTAATATAATTTTTAAAATGTATACTCACCAAAATGCATTTACTTCTGCCGTTTGGTTGTTCTGTGTAATGGATAATGGATAGGCATTGTATTGACCAGGATTGCAGGAACTGGAAGTAGATAATTTACTGTTATCCCCTCACACCATCTCTCTTTCAGACTGTATTGATGAATGAGTGGGCAGGTAGATTTCACTGGTAAAATATGTACTTACAATAGAGCTCATCCAGGGTCAGACGCGGAGGAGGACGTGTGAGGTTCTTACCAAGTCTTATAAAATACACCTCAACCCATCCAGAGAAATCACACTCAATGTCATTGTAATCTGTTATCACGGAGACATGCTCAGGTATAATTCAGTACGGATATGTACTGTACTGTATATGTGTAGGCATAAACAGCAGAACAGTCTGTCCCAAACTGGGCAGCCGAGCTGAGTGCTTCTGAACAGTCATGTTCAGTTCAGTCTTCGTGAGGAAGAACTCTGGTGTTGGTTGACAGCTCCAGGAGTTGGGGCACAAAGCACTCTTTATGTGTGTGAGGGTACCGCCCTGTTACTCAGGGAGCTCTGTGTGTGCGGTATAGCTGGAGCCCCAGGGACCCACTGTGAGGTGAGATCTGTTACACCATACAAAGGAAGCCTTCCCTCTGGAGCACAGAGATCCCTCCACCACCAGGAGCCCAGGCTGAAATATGCACACAACAGAATGACCTCATACACAACATGATTCTATGGTTACAGACACGTTAGTTTGTGGTGTTGTATCTAAAAGTCAACCAATGAAATGTGTTAATGTTAAATACTTAACAAGTTAAACATCATGGTGTGACCTCTGACATGTTAACATCAACAACATCACCATGCTGGAGCGATAGAACGCCAACTGAAGGCTCAAGTCGATTTACTCTTCACTTCAAAATCACATGGCTTGAATAAATGACAGAGACGGCCACGGGCCCGTGAGACTAAACAAGCTACAGCGATCTGTCTGGTAGTTTGGCAGAAATCAAGTCAAAAAGTTGATTGTCGTGGGGGTCATAAAAACCTGGCATGTACTGTATGTCTCAGAGATGTGACTGACAATATCACTGCCACCCCTGGTTGACTGGGATCCACAATGCCAGGGACCACCCAGAGCACCGGGCCCCCAGCTCCACTGTTCCCACTGTCCCCCTAGCTTTTATACTAGTCAGCAGTATGATGACGAGGAGCAATGCCTGCCCACGCACTTAGACTAACCTTTATATAACTCTAGTAGCCATGGGAAATATGGAACAGGGCCTGACTAAATGACCCCTTTTTACAGCTGTGGGCCGAGGGTCCACCATGTGAGGGATGTCAAATGCAGATTCAGACTGGAGACCAACTGAGAAAATGAGAGGGACAACATCTGGGTTATAAGAGAGGAATCTGTGAGTTTGCTTTGCAAGTATTTCAGGAGTAATATTTGCCTTAGAAAATAAATATCCCATGGAAAGTGTGTTGAGATATGAGATCATATTTGGCCAATGGCATTCCTGCAAAGTTCAAGTGACTAGGAAACATAACTGTCAAACTGCAGGGTGAACTTCTCCTCAGCATTAAGTTTTCATGGTAAGTGTTACACATGCAGAAATGTGTCGTACATACAGTATTGACTTCAAAATATTCCAGGAGGTTTGTGCTGGTCCTCATTGTTAAACACATAGCTTAACAACAGGAATTCAAATCATCTCTCAAGTGATGATGAGGTATAGACAAACACAAACCCCAGCTGGCTAATAGCCAGTTAACACAGATCAACTCCCAGGTCCTACTTTCTGTCACCTCTGTGAACTTGGGAATGTGTGTACAGACTGGAGGGGTGACGTTGCCTTGGCGATCGTGGTGTTGGAGGTTGAGGGGCAACTCTTAAACAGGCCTCAGTGAGAATGACTGACAGGTCAACCAATAAAGCATGCAGGGGGAATGTGAGGGAATGCAGTAGGCATTGTTCTTGAACCATCTCAGGAACATGCTCTGAACTGGCAGTCGTATTCATGTTCAAAATTCATGGTTTCAATGGAACAGTTTGAGCTGCATTCCTGAATGTAACTTGAAAAGTGCATGTGTCCTAGAATGGGTTGGTAGGCTATTCGGCAGACTACTTACTCAAATACTTTCTCCCTGAACAAGCAGGTGCAAATATAAATCAAGAAACATTTTCTCTCTCTCAAGCTCCAAAATGATATCAAAACTCGCTTGTTATATTCTGTGCCACTGAGCCTGAAATAACTCAGGCTAAGTTATGATTGAAGTATAGAGTTGTTGCCAAGCAACAGGATTGCTGAGCCCATCACAGTGTCTTGGGTCCCTTGGTTTTTCTCTTTGTGCTCTTTGGCACTCAATAAATTATAACCAGGAGCAGTTTGGTACAGAGAAAAATAGTACTTCTAGGTTGGTTGAAACAAACATCACATATTCTTGCATACAGTATTATGGGAAAAGCATGTGCGGAGCAAAGTCATCTGTAATGTACTTGCTGGTCTTATGATGAGACATACACTGAGCGTACAAAACATTAGGGACACCTGCTCTTCCATGACAAAGACTGATCAGGTGAATCCAGGTGAAAGCTATGATCTCTTATTGATGTCACCGTCCATACCTTCCATCAGTGTGTAGATGAAGGGGAGGAGACAGGTTAAAGAAGGATTTTTAAGCCTTGAGACTATTGAGACATGGATTATGTATGTGTGCCATTCAGAGGGTGAATTGGCAAGACAAAATATGTAAGTGCCTTTGAACGGGGTATGGTAGTAGGTACCAGGCACACCGATTTGATTGTGTCAAGACCTGTAAAACTGCTGGGTTTTTCACACATAAGTTTCCTGTGTGTACCAAAAATGGTCCCCCACCCAAAGGACATCCAGCCAACTTGACACAACTGTGGGAAGCATTTGAGTCAACATGAGCCAGCATCCGGCGCCGACAGAGATGGCCGCCTCGCTTCACGTTCCTAGGAAACTATGCAGTTTTTTGTTTTTTTACGTGTTATTTCTTACATTAGTACCCCAGGTCATCTTAGGTTTCATTACATACAGTCGAGAAGAACTACTGAATATAAGATCAGCGTCAACTCACCATCAGTACGACCAAGAATATGTTTTCCGCGACGCGGATCCTGTGTTCTGCCTTACAAACAGGTCAACGGAATTGATTCCATGCAGCGACCCCAAAAAACGACTTCGTAAAAGAGGGAAACGTAGCGGTCTTCTGGTCAGACTCCGGACACGGGCACATCGTGCACCACTCCCTAGCATTCTTCTTGCCAATGACCAGTCTCTTGACAACAAGGTTGATGAAATCCGAGCAAGGGTAGCATTCCAGAGGGACATCAGAGACTGTAACGTTCTTCACGGAAACATGGCTCACTGGAGAGACGCTATCCGGGGCGGTGCAGCCAACGGGTTTCTCCACGCATCGCGCAAACAGAAACAAACATCTTTCTGGTAAGAAGAGTGGCGGGGGCGTATGCCTCATGACTAACGAGACATGGTGTGATGAAAGAAACATGCAGGAATTCAAATCCTTCTGTTCACCTGATTTAGAATTCCTCACAATCAAATGTAGACCGCATTATCTACCAAGAGAATTCTCTTCGATTATAATCACAGCCGTATATATCCCCCCCCAAGCAGACACATCGATGGCTCTGAACGAACTTTATTTAACTCTTTGCAAACTGGAAACCATTTATCCGGAGGCTGCATTCATTGTAGCTGGGGATTTTAACAAAGCTAATCTGAAAACAAGACTCCCTAAATTTTATCAGCATATCGATTGCGCAACCAGGGGTGGTAAAACCTTGGATCATTGTTACTCTAACTTCTGCGACGCATATAAGGCCCTGCCCCGCCCCCCTTTCGGAAAAGCTGACCACGACTCCATTTTGTTGATCCCTGCCTACAGACAGAAACTTAAACAAGAGGCTCCCACGCTGAGGTCTGTCCAACGCTGGTCCGACCAAGCTGACTCCACCCTCCAAGACTGCTTCCATCACGTGGACTGCGACATGTTTCGTATTGCGTCAGATAACAATATTGACGAATACGCTGATTCGGTGTGCGAGTTCATTAGAACGTGCGTTGAAGATGTCGTTCCCATAGCAACGATAAAAACATTCCCTAACCAGAAACCGTGGATTGATGGCAGCATTCGAGTGAAACTGAAAGCGCGAACCACTGCTTTTAATCAGGGCAAGGTGTCTGGTAACATGACTGAATACAAACAGTGCAGCTATTCCCTCCGCAAGGCTATCAAACAAGCTAAGCGTCAGTACAGAGACAAAGTAGAATCTCAATTCAATGGCTCAGACACAAGAGGCATGTGGCAGGGTCGACAGTCAATCATGGACTACAAGAAGAAACCCAGCCCAGTCACGGACCAGGATGTCTTGCTCCCAGGCAGACTAAATAACTTTTTTGCCCGCTTTGAGGACAATACAGTGCCACTGACACGGCCTGCAACGAAAACATGCGGTCTCTCCTTCACTGCAGCCGAGGTGAGTAAGACATTTAAACGTGTTAACCCTCGCAAGGCTGCAGGTCCAGACGGCATCCCCAGCCGCGCCCTCAGAGCATGCGCAGACCAGCTGGCCGGTGTGTTTACGGACATATTCAATCAATCCCTATACCAGTCTGCTGTTCCCACATGCTTCAAGAGGGCCACCATTGTTCCTGTTCCCAAGAAAGCTAAGGTAACTGAGCTAAACGACTACCGCCCCGTAGCACTCACTTCCGTCATCATGAAGTGCTTTGAGAGACTAGTCAAGGACCATATCACCTCCACCCTACCTGACACCCTAGACCCACTCCAATTTGCTTACCGCCCAAATAGGTCCACAGACGATGCAATCTCAACCACACTGCACACTGCCCTAACCCATCTGGACAAGAGGAATACCTATGTGAGAATGCTGTTCATCGACTACAGCTCGGCATTCAACACCATAGTACCCTCCAAGCTCGTCATCAAGCTCGAGACCCTGGGTCTCGACCCCGCCCTGTGCAACTGGGTACAGGACTTCCTGACGGGCCACCCCCAGGTGGTGAGGGTAGGCAACAACATCTCCTCCCCGCTGATCCTCAACACGGGGGCCCCACAAGGGTGCGTTCTGAGCCCTCTCCTGTACTCCCTGTTCACCCACAACTGCGTGGCCACGCACGCCTCCAACTCAATCATCAAGTTTGCGGACGACACGACAGTGGTAGGCTTGATTACCAACAACGACGAGACGGCCTACAGGGAGGAGGTGAGGGCCCTCGGAGTGTGGTGTTAGGAAAATAACCTCACACTCAACGTCAACAAAACTAAGGAGATGATTGTGGACTTCAGGAAACAGCAGAGGGAACACCCCCCTATCCACATCGATGGAACAGTAGTGGAGAGGGTAGCAAGTTTTAAGTTCCTCGGCATACACATCACAGACAAACTGAATTAGTCCACTCACACAGACAGCGTCGTGAAGAAGGCGCAGCAGCGCCTCTTCAACCTCAGGAGGCTGAAGAAATTTGGCTTGTCACCAAAAGCACTCACAAACTTCTACAGATGCACAATCGAGAGCATCCTGGCGGGCTCTATCACCGCCTGGTACGGCAACTGCTCCGCCCTCAACCGTAAGGCTCTCCAGAGGGTGGTGAGGTCTGCACAACGCATCACCGGGGGCAAACTGCCTGCCCTCCAGGACACCTACACCACCCGATGTTACAGGAAGGCCATAAAGATCATCAAGGACATAAACCACCCGAGCCACTGCCTGTTCACCCCGCTATCATCCAGAAGGCGAGGTCAGTACAGGTGCATCAAAGCTGGGACCGAGAGACTGAAAAACAGCTTCTATCTCAAGGCCATCAGACTGTTAAACAGCCACCACTAACATTGAGTGGCTGCTGCCAACACACTGACACTGACACTGACTCAACTCCAGCCACTTTAATAATGGGAATTGATGGGAAATGATGTAAATATATCACTAGCCACTTTAAAACAATGCTACCTTATATAATGTTACTTACCCTACATTATTCATCTCATATGCATACGTATATACTGTACTCTATATCATCGACTGCATCCTTATGTAATACATGTATCACTAGCCACTTTAACTATGCCACTTTGTCTACATACTCATATGTATATACTGTACTCGATACCATCTACTGTATGCTGCCCCGTACCATCACTCATTCATATATCCTTATGTACATATTCTTTATCCCCTTACACTGTGTATAAGACACAGTAGTTTTGGAATTGTTAGTTAGATTACTTGTTGGTTATTACTGCATTGTCGGAACTAGAAGCACAAGCATTTCGCTACACTCGCATTAACATCTGATAACCATGTGTATGTGACAAATAAAATGTGATTTGATACCTTAGAGTCCATGTCCGATGAATTAAGGCTGTTCTGAGGGCTAAAGGGGGTGAAACTCAATATTAGGAAGATGTTCTTTAATCGTTTGTACACTCAGTGTATTCTTGCATACAACATCATGGTAATGTACTTGCTGTATTTATGATGAGACATATGTGCATTGCACAGCAAAGTAATCTGTAATGTACAAGCAGAAATTAGGATGAGACATGGTTTGTTTGAAATTCAGAGTATTTTGTTTAATGGAGTTTTAGTCACATATCATAGAGCTTAATGATGATTAAACTGTCTCACATTGAGGGGCCTGCATATCACATGATGTTTTCCAGATGTATTTCTGCCTGCTGTTTGTTTTTCTCTGAGTATGGATGCTACTTAACAGTCTGTGATGTCTGGGGATTTGTGGGGATGGAAAATATAGGAGATAGATTGACCTCTGACCTTGTGTTCCAGAGAATAAGCACAGCAGTGATTTGCTCTGAGGCTGGTTTGGTTTATACTGGGCCAAATCTGGGGTCCTCTAATGCCATCTAGTGATGGTTTGGACATAAAGGAACACTTACATTCCCCTATGAGTAAAACTCATTGGATTTATTGAGAGTGTGGTTTGAAAGTGGTTTCCATTATTCATACATAAATTCATCATTATCCTCTAGGATTGTCTGCAACAGCAAACTTCTGAACAGAATGCAGGCTAGAATCAACTAAGGACACAGACAATAGATTGGTGTAAAGATGTTAATTAAAAGCTTTACTCCCCATAAGTGGAATGGGATAGTCTGGGATGTAGTTTACACTCCCCTCCACAGGCTCACTCTACAGTAGCGTTCCCCTTTACAGTGGTAACCCCATAACTATAAACTGGGTGGTTCAAACCCTGAATGCTGATTGGCTGACAGCCGTGATACATCAGACAGTATACCACGGGTATGAAAAAATATTTATTTTTACCCTTCTAATTACGTTGGTAACCAGTTTATAATAGCAATAAGACACCTCAGGGATTTGTGGTATATGGCTAATATACCACAACTAAGAGCTGTGTCCAGGCATTCCGCGTTGCGTATCGCCTAAGAGCCCTTAGCCGTGGTATATTGGCCATATACCACACCGACTCAGGCCTTATTGCTTAAAAATACAACAGTACGTAAAATACAGTCCGATGTCACAACAAACAGACAGGATGCAGACAGATGATTACAGACATAGAAAGTGCTTCTACTCCTCTGCATGGTGACTGATGCTGCAGTGAGTCTACCTTCACTACAGCCCAGACACCCCCATCAGCAGGGGGGCAGGACAGGGAGGATGGATGATGGTGGTGGGCAGGTTAGGCGTGGTTCTTCTTGATAAAGTTAATGAGCCCGTTGGTGGAGGAGTCGTGAGAGTGGACCTCGTTGGAGCCATGCAGCTCAGGCTCGATCTTCTTACACAAAGCCTTACCCAGCTCAACTCTGAGATAGAGAGGGCCAGAGAGAAAGAGAGAGAGGGCCAGAGAGAAAGAGAGAGAGGGCCAGAGAGAAAGAGAGAGAGGGCCAGAGAGAAAGAGAGAGAGAGAGAGAAAGAGAGGGCCAGAGAGAAAGAGAGAGAGAAGGAGAGGGCCAGAGAGAAAGAGAGAGAGAAGGAGAGGGCCAGAGAGAAAGAGAGAAAGAGAGGGCCAGAGAGAAAGAGAGGGCCAGAGAGAAAGAGAGAGAGAAAGAGAAGGCAGAGAGAAAGAGAGGAGAAAGAGAGGCCAGAGAGAAAGAGAGAGAGAAAGAGAGAAGGCCAGAGAGAAAGAGAGGCCAGAGAAAAAGAGAGGGGGCCAGAGAGAAAGAGAGAGAGAAAGAGAGGGAGAGAGAAGAGAGGGCCAGAGAGAAAGAGAGAGAGAAAGAGAAGGCCAGAGAGAAAGAGAGAGAGAAAGAGAGGGAGAGAGAGAAAGAGAAGGCCAGAGAGAAAGAGAGAGAGAAAGAGAGGGCCAGAGAGAAAGAGAGAGAGAAAGAGAGGGCCAGAGAGAAAGAGAGAGGGCCAGAGAGAAAGAGAGAGAAAGAGAGGGCCAGAGAGAAAGAGAGAGAGAAAGAGAGGGCCAGAGAGAAAGAGAGAGAGAAAGAGAGGGCCAGAGAGAAAGAGAGAGAGAAAGAGAAAAAGAGAGAAAGAGAGAAAGAGAGAAAGAGAGAAAGAGAGAAAGAGAGAAAGAGAGAAAGAAGAAAGAAAGAGAGAAAGAGAGAAAGAGAGAAAGAGAGAAAGAGAGAGAATAATGGACGGAATATAATGTCACCAGAAAACTCACCAGAGTGGACAGAATAGAATGTCAGTGAAACATTTTTTTTGTACAATTTCATAGGATAAAGGCTCTGTGTGTAATATGTCATAGATTACACATTATCGAGAAGCTTGGTTTCAAATAGTCACACTTACCCCCACTGGTCAAAACTGTTGATCTCCCACATAACACCCTGGACAAAGATCTTGTGTTCATACATGGCTGTGAAACAAACACCATACATTGTTACTGGGAGCATAACAAGTAAATACATTATTTTGATCAATATTTGAAATATCATCGGTTGTTGGTTCACAGGTCCATATTCAGCTCTTACCAATAAGTGCTCCCAGTGTGAATGGGTTCAGCTTCTTGAAGACAATAGAGTTGGTTGGCTTGTTTCCTTGGAATACCTTACAGCAGAACAAGAGGAAATTTTATAACCACACAACCTGTTGTAAGACAGTTGTTGCATACTTGTAATTATACAGTGTTGCACCCTGTTTGAAGCTTCTTCCATCCTGATGCAAAACTTATTTTGTCCACTAGGAGGACGCACATCCCTATCAGAGCGACAGAGTCTGCCCGAGCAATAGACACACAATCTCCCCAGTATAACAACAGGATTTAAGCCCAGCCGGACTGGGGCTGTAGTGGACTTGCGCCATGAGGGATCTGCTCTCACTAACTTTGTGTGGCAGAATGGTTTCCAAAGCCTCTCCTGTCAGGCCGCCGGCCTCCAGTTCCTTCTTAGCCTCCTCTGTGGTCTTTCCTTTCATCAGAGCCTCAGTCTGGGCCAGGAAGTTGGCCATCAGGATCTACAGACACAGAGGATACAACAGCTAAGGCATTATCCCATTATCCCTGAGCATTATCCCCAGTATCACACAGCATGAACACTGCATAGGTTCCTTTGTCAGATAAACAGTAAAAGTAGGCATCACTTGAATAACTGAATGATTAGCTCAGTCACTGAATGGGAAGGTATTTACTCCCAGATTATTCCCACTGACACCACGTCATTTCAATGTGGATAATTGGGTAATATTCGGTTGAGATGTTGATCAATTAGATTACAACCTATATTCACCCACTCAAAAAGACAACCAGAGGTTTGTTGAATTTCCAAAGTGTTATCACTCTGCTTTCAACCATCTATATAAAAGCTTAACAAAATTCCAATAGAAAAAAAATCAGTTTTTTGGTTTAGTTGTCACCCAAATGTCTGTCATTGCGCTTTCATCCGTTTAAAAGCACAGGAAATTTCAAATTAGGAATACACTGACATATATTGTGTTTATTTATACAACAGATTAATGTGTTATTACTATGCTTCATCTAATAGCTGAACCAAATGGCCTGGATGGAAGTTGAGACTATTTTAAAAGTGCATGGTGCAAGTGATCAATGCCGTTTGAGATTCTATATAGATTATTACAGCAACATGCATGTTTTATATGATTACATACAGTAAGAAGAAATGTATGGTGACAGTAACTTCATAATGTGGCCTTGGATGTGTTACTCATTTTAAGGTTGAATGTTACATTAGTTTGTAAGAAAGCCTTAACTTTAAGCTATTTACTATATGACAAAAGTAGTATTGAATTTTGTTTGGTTGACAACGCAACCAAAAATCAATATTTAAAAAGGAGATGTATCTACTGCCTGGATAGCGCCATCTGAGCCACTGTCTTAATCCGATTCTTGAACTTTTTGGCTGAGTTGGAGACGAGAATGCAACATTATTTGTTAACTTGTCGACAAGTTAATAATAGGCTACAGTATTTATTGCATGTGAAAAGTGATGTTGAATTGTGTTTGGTTGTCAATGCAGCTTGATATCAACATTTGAATGAGACTTATCTTCATTGCAGATAGTTCCATCTGTGCCACTACTTAGTCTGGCTTTAATTTTTGTTTGTCTACAAATGAATAATTGATATGCAGGATTACATCTCATCTCACCAAAAATCTCAATTAATGAATTGGACTAAATCAAATAAATTCAAACTTTTAATGCTTTGAAATAAAGTTGGATTTGATTTAGTCCTATTCTTTAACTCCAATATATCAATTATTCATTTGTAGACAAGCCAGACTATGTCAATGGCACAGGTGGAAGTATCCAAGCAGAAGGTACATCTCCTTCAAAATGTTGGAAGCGTTGACAACCAAACACAATTCAATATCACTAAATATCATTACATTTGAAATCAACCACTGCTTGAAATCCAAGGCCTATTGTATAGTCTATTTTTAGTTGAATTCTGGATTTGAATTAAAACAATAGCTGTTTAATATTTTGAGAATGCTATATAGTCCTAAATAGCATCATTGATGATATATGAGTGGTAAAGTATGGTCACATTTCATACGCCTCTGTCCCGAAGCAAGAACCAATTAGCCTGGAGCTTGCCTTGCTAGGCCCAATTCCCGGCTAGCCGAAGAAGTCCATCAGACACTCCTTGGGCTTCAATACCTATTTTGCCGATTGGCATGGACCCCCACCGACCTATCACGACTGGACTACCGACGTGATTCGCTCGAGGGGGTCTCTCAACTGGCTCCTCTGTCACGACGTCCCCTGAATGCCCATCTGCTATCCGTGGCCTGCTAGCTGTCTAGAGCACATCAGACTGTTAGCTTAAGAGGCCCATTGGACAAATTCTTTGGCCACTATACCTATTTTGCCAATTGGCCTGGTTTACCACACGGAGCCCTGCTGATCCGTCTGCCGACGTAACAGCACGAGGGGGCCACAACAGACTTTCTTCCGTCACGACGTCCCTCAAAGGCCCTTCTGCTAGCTTGCTAGCCCCGGCCCGCTAGCTTTTCTAGAGACAATATCTCTTTCATCATCACTATGTACAGGTTTACCCCCACTGTATTCACAACCTACCATACCTTTGTCTGTATATTATGCCATGAATCTATTCTACCGTGCCCAGAAATCTGCTCCTTTTACTCTGTTCTGAACGTACTAGACGACCAGTTCTTTTAGCCCTTAGCCGTACCCTTATCCTACTCCTCCTCTATTTCTCTGGTGATGTGGAGGTTAATCCAGGCCCTGCAGTGCCTACCTCCACTCCCATTCCCCAGGCGCTCTCATTTGTTGACTTCTGTAACCGTAAAAGTCTTGGTTTCATGCATGTTAACATTAGAAGCCTCCTCCCTAAGTTTGTTTTATTCACTGTCCTAGCACACTCTGCCAACCCGGATGTCCTAGCTGTGTCTGAATCCTGGCTTAGGAAGACCACCAAAAACCATTAAATTTCCATCCCTAACTATAACATTTTCCGACAAGATAGTACTGCCAAAGGGGGCGGAGTTACTGGGATAGCCTGCAGAGTTCTGTCTTACTATCCAGGTCTCTACATGTCTCTTACCGTTGCTATAGACCACCTTCTGCCCCCAGCTGTGCCCTGAACACCATATGCGAATTGATTGCCCCCCATCTATCTTCAGAGATCGTGCTGTTAGGTGTCCTAAACTGGGACATGCTTAACACCCCGGTCATCCTACAATCTAATTTTGATTCTCTCAATCTCACACAAATTATCGATGAACCCACCAGGTACAACCCCAAATCCGTAAACACGGGTACCCTCATCGGTATCATCCTAACCAACCTGCCCTCCAAATACACCTCTGCTGTCTTCAACCAGGATCTGAGCGATCACTGCCTCATTTCCTGCGTCCATAATGGGTCTGCGGTCAAGCGACCACCCCTCATCACTGTCAAACTCTCCCTAAAACACTTCAGCGAGCAGGCCTTTCTAATCGACCTGGCCCAGGTATCCTGGAAGGATATTGACCTCATTCCATCAGTAGAGGATGCCTGGTTATTCTTTAAAAGTTCTTTCCTCACCATCTTAAATAAGGCTACCCCTGGCTACCCCTACCCCGGTCAACAGCCCTGCACCCTCACTGCAACTTGCCTCCCCAATTCTCCTTCACCCAAATCCAGATAGCTGATGTTCTGAAAGAGCTGCAAAATCTGGACCCCTACAAATCAGCAGGGTTAGACAATCTGGACTCTCTTCCTAAAATTAAAAGCTGAAATTGTTGCAACCCCTATTACTAGCTTGTTCAAACTCTTTCGTATTGCCTGAGATCCAAAAAGATTGGAATGCTGCCGCGGTCATCCCCCTCTTCAAAGGGAGACACTCTAGACCCAAAAAGCTACAGACCTCTAACGATCATACCCTGCCTTTCTGAGGTCTTCGAAGGCCAAGTTAGCAAACAGATCACCAACCATTTCGAATCCCACCATACCTTCTCCGCTATGCAATCTGGTTTCCGAGCTGGTCATGGGTGCACCTCAGCCACGCTCACGGTCCTAAACGATATCATAACCACCATCGATAAAAGACAATACTGTGCAGCTGTATTCATCGACCTGGCCAAGGTTTTCGACTCTGTTAATCACCACATTCTTATCGGCAGACTCAAAAGCCTTGGTTTCTCAAATGACTGCCTCGCCTGGTTCACCAACTACTTCTCTGACAGAGTTGTGTGTCAAATCGGAGGGCCTGTTGTCCGGACCTCTGACAGTCTATGGGGGTGCCACAGGGTTCAATCCTCGGGCCGACTATTTTCTCTGTATACATCAATGATATCGCTCTTGCTGCTGGTGATTCTCTGATCCACCTCTATGCAGATAACACCATTCTGTATACATCTGGCCCTTCTTTTGACACTGTGTTAACTAACCTCCAGATGAGCTTCAATGACATACAACTCTCCTTCCGTGGCCTCCAACTGTTCTTAAATGCAAGCAAAACTAAATGCATGCTATTCAGCCAACCGATGCCCACACCTACCCACCCGTCCAGCATCACTACTCTGGACAGTTCTCACTTAGGTATTTGTAGTTGTCCACATATTCTAGGTGTCTGGTTAGACTGTAAACTCGCCTTCCAGACTCACATTAAGCATCTCCAATCCAAAATTAAATCTAGAATTGGCTTCCTATTTCGCAAACAAAGCATCCTTCACTCATACTGCCAAACATACCCTAGTAAAACTGACTATGCTACCGATCCTTGACTTTGGCGATGTCATTTACAAAATAGCCTCCAACACTCTACTCAGTAAATTAGATGCAGTCTATCAAAGTGCCATCTGTTTTGTCACCAAAGCCTCATATACTACCCACCACTGTGACCTGTATGCTCTCGTTGGCTGGCCCTCGCTTCATACTCGTCGCCAAACCCCCTGGCTCCAGGTCATCTATAAGTCGTTGCTAGGTAAAGCCCAGCCTTATCTCAGCTCACTGGTCACCATAGCAGCACCCTCCCGCAGCACGCACTCCAGCAGGTAAATTTCACTGGTCACCCCCAAAGCCAATTCCTCCTTCAGCCGGCTTTCCTTCCAGTTCTCTGCTGCCAATGACTGGAACGAACTGCAAAAATCACTGGAGACTCACATCTCCCTCACTAGCTTTAAGCACCAGCTGTCAGAGCAGCTCACAGATCACTGCACCTGTACATAGCCAATCTCTAAATAGCCCATCCAACTACCTCATCACCATATTGTTATTTATTTGATTTATTTTGCTCCTTTGCACCCCAGTACCGCTACTTGCACACTCATCTTCCCTACTTGCACACTCATCCATCACCCCAGTGTTTAATTTGCCATACTGTAATAATTTCACCACTATGGCCTATTTATTGCCTCACCCCTCCTATCCTACATCATTTGCTCACACTGCATATAGACTTTCTCGTATTATTGACTGTATGCTTGTTTATTCCATGTGTAACTCTGTGTTGTTATTTGTGTCGCACTGCTTTGCTTTATCTTGGCCAGGTCGCAGTTGTAAAGGAGAACTTGTTCTCAACTAGCCTACCTGGTTAAATAAAGGTGCATTTTTTGACAGCAACAGTAAATCTAATTAGTTTTTAAGAGGAGATCTCTCAACAATCATTCTCACAATAGCATATTGGTAATTGTCCATAACAAATATCATAGCTAAGCTGTGCTGGGCTTGATTAAAACCCTGGATGGGAGGTCAAAGGGTAGCTGCAGGTAGATGCATTCTCCAGTAGGAGGGGCTGCCCAGCCTATTGTTTTGAAGAAGATCTGACGTTGTTTTAAAAAAAGGTACAAATTCAACATATTTTAGATCCAATATATTTTACATGTAGAATACACATCACAATACCTTGACAAATTGACAAATTACATTGAAACATGTTGATTTAACCAGTTGGTTCCCAGTGGGTTGGTAGTGCTGGAAGATGTGTCCTGTAGGGGTAGCCTACCTTATGGTGCTTACTTTCCCTAATGGGGTGCTGTGTCTGGGCAGGGATGAGGAAGTCAGCGGGGACCATGCGAGTTCCTGTGGAGGACACAGCAGTAACACTGCATCTGTGACTAATGACATATTACTCTTCCATAACATACATATTCATCCATTTCAGCTGACCATTAATCAATATGTTGAAGAGCTTATGGACCAGTCAGCAACATTATTTGGGTATGAGTTAAGAGAATATGAACTTTTAAAAGTCAGATTTTAACTGGACAGTTCCTTTAAGGAGGCAGTACCTTGGTGAATGAGCTGGTAGAAGGCGTGCTGTCCGTTGGTGCCAGGCTCTCCCCATACGATGGGGCCAGTATGGTAGTTGACACGTTTGCCATGAATAGTGATGTACTTTCCATTGGACTCCATGTCACCCTATAGACATCACATGAATTGAACATCTTCGGTGTTCCGTTTCTGTTCAATTTAAACGAATACTAAAACAACATTATCATCAGGCTATTTAACCTTGACTTAGTATGCACAGTAAAACACATTTCCATTTGATCAATACAAATCTGACAATATATCCGACCACAGCCTACCTTCAGGACAAGGAGTGGGTGTATACATTTTGATAGTATTTATCGTAAATTGCCAGTAGACTGACACATTCTTCACTGTGTTTTGCTTTGGCAGTTTACTTATGTTACACTCAGTCATGTCTTAACTGTGGTAGTGACTCTTAACCCTGGTAAAGGCTCTTAACCCAGGTAGTGACTGACGGACCTGCTGGAAGTAGGCAGCGAATCGGTGCATGTACTGGTCATAAGGCAGCATGGCGTGGGTCTCGGCCTGGAAGAAGTTGATGTACCAGACACCCAGCAGAGCCAGGAGCATAGGAGCGTTCTTCTCCACAGGGGCTGTTTTGAAATGGTTGTCCTACAGAAACAACAGGGGGTCAACTCACACGTATTCATCTGACCAATAGAAAAGTTTCCAAGTCTTTGGACAGTGAGAATAATTGGCTGTACTTACCATCCAGTGAGCCCCTTCTAGAAGCTTCTCAAAGTTGTCATAGCCTGGGAAGAAAGAAAAGACCAGAGACTTTGAGTTATACTTCAAATATCTCCTTTTAACAACTGATTACCAAGGTTATTCTACACAGATAGAGTACAGGCAGCTGATCAAAGCATTAGAATATCTAAACCAGGAGAATAAACCTACAACATAATGTACATACCGATGTGCAGAGCAATGGACAATCCAATACAAGACCACAGGGAATAACGTCCACCAACCCACTAAAACACAGAAACAATCTGGTTAGAAATGTGCACAATATCAAGAAACATTTCTTGAGCTTAATCATTTTCACAGTACAACTTTGAATATGCAACATGTATTCCCCCCCAAATGTAGTGACCCTAACACCAATGTTATGTAACTGAGAAACGTGACTCTTACTGAAATTACTTTACTATTTCAGTGCTGTGCATTCTGGTCTATGTATTTTATATTAATTGGTGTCTGGTGGTGTCCTGAGAAGATTCAGAAACCTCAGAGCACTCTGCAGCTTACGTAATTGAAAGTGACACAGAGACGGGGAACTGTGCCCAATCTCACTTGGCCCTACATCTTGCCCCAGAAAGAGGCCCCAAGCCTCTAAAAATGCCATACCATTGTCTTGAAATTCCTTACCATTAACCCTTATCTATCTGTGGTGACACATTTCAGCCCACTGCAGAGAATGAATCCCCCATTGTCACGCCCTGACCTTAGTTATCTTTGTTTTCTTTATTATTTTGGTTAGGTCAGGGTGCGACAAGGGGTGGTTTGTTGTGTTTTTTGTCCTGTCTAGGGTTTTTGTATGTTTATGGGGTTGTTTACTAATCTAGGTGTTTTGTATGTCTATGGTTGCCTAGATTGGTTCTCAATTACATTATTCATCTCATATGCATACGTATATACTGTACTCTATATCATCGACTGCATCCTTATGTAATACATGTATCACTAGCCACTTTAACTATGCCACTGTTTACATACCCATCTCATATGTATATACTGTACTCGACACCATCTACTGTATCTTGCCTATGCTGCTCTGTACCATTCATATATCCTTATGTATATATTCTTTATCCCCTTACACTGTGTATAAGACAGTAGTTTTGGAATTGTTAGTTAGATTACTTGTTGGTTATTACTGCATTGTCGGAACTAGAAGCACAAGCATTTCGCTACACTCGCATGAACATCTGCTAACCATGTGTATGTGACAAATAAAATTGGATTTGATTTGAATTAGAGGCAGCTGTTTATCGTTGTCTCTTATTGGGAACCATATTTAGGCAGCCATATTCCTTGGGTAATTCGTGGGTGATTGTCTATGTATTAGTTGCCTGTGTCCACACTTATTCTATATAGCTTTGCAGTTTTTGTAAGTTTGTTGAAGTGTTCTTCGTTTCATTAAAATAGAAGATGTATTCACATTATGCTGCGCCTTGGTCTCATCTCTATAACGAAAGTGACACCCATATTACACAGCACTTCATTTGGGTAATAATATAATAAACAGTGTGTAATAAGTCACAAATAGCCGGGGAGGCCTATATATGAAAAGGCAGACCCCAACTTCTAAATATTCTCACTTCTCATTATTATTTTCAATGTGAATGCCACCTTTAATCAGTAGTAGTGCATGGGTAAAATTAATGGGAAAGCCAATCCAGAAAAAAAGCCATATTACAATCTATGTGTTGTGATAATTGCGTTTTTTTGCTTTATAATCTGGTAGTTCAAACATTTTCGAACTACTAAACAACTATTGATTTAGAACACAGAGTTACTGCAAGTCGTAAAGAAAACAGGATCTGCCTCCACTATTCCAGCACCATTTCAACTTCAACATCATCGAATCACCTATTCTTAGTATAATAAATTGACAACTAAAAGATACACGAAACGATTAGTCCAATCAACGTAAGTTGATGTCCATGGTGCCCCTGTGACAACAATTTTGGACCCCCATGTGGCCCCCCTAAATGTGGAGTATGACATAATTTTTACATAACTAATTTTTACTATCGTTGTGTTATTAGACAGTGGCAACGATGATGATTATGAACATGGTCTTTTGCCTGCTTATGCCTGCAATGCAGTGAAGAAAACAAAATGACAACAATAACGTCTAATGTAATTGGCCCCTCTAACAGTACAACTGGCCCCAGCTGCCCCCCCCCTCCCCCAGTTGAAATGGTCTAGAACCACCACTGGTGTGTGTGTGTGAGTATAAAAAACATGTTGACTCACCTTACGTGTTGAGAAACGCTAATGCCATCCTCCTCTTTTATGTTGCCTAAGCAGTCTATGACAGTACACGCTTTTAGTTTGTTGTCCTAGGCTACCTAGCTAACATACTTGCTCACTAGCCTAACTTCCTTTCATGGGCAACGATATGCCAGGCCAGCTAGTTAACATTACCATACTACATCTAGCTACATGTTGAACTTCCATCCTCTCAGGCCATGGGAACAATGTATGAATTTATGATTGGGTCAGAATGGCTGTTATAGTCATTGACCAGAACGGAAAATTAAGTAAAACCACAAGTCCAAATCCCTATTTTCATCGATGGCTAATTTAGGAAAGGGATGATTTTACCTAGCTATCTAGCCACCAGAGGACAACAGGACAATGAGATGCCACAATTCAAGATTTTTCAGAAAAATGCTACACATGCTGAGACAGAGGGGGCGCTGTTTCGTTCACTCGGATGCTTTCTCAGCCTCTTGCAAATTGAAGGAAATTTATGAAACAAAGAGTAGAGTAAATATTTTCTCTTGGTCCATTTTTGGGGAAGCCTGGCTTCCCTTGGCATCCATGAATACACACCGCTGCCTTTTATACATATTACTTCTGAGAGCAAGCAGCTATCTTTACTCAGACGTGAAAGGGCACGGCATGTTAGAGCCGTTACCCTTTAAATACCAACAATGTAACTAAATGTAGCTTTCTGACCTTTGATGTGACCCAGCCTTTACAGTAACCTCTCCAAGGGAGAAGGTCGCTACCAATAATATAATACTCTTTGAGGGCAGAGCTGGAGAGTACGGCTTCTGATTACCCCACAGCTGCCAGCCTGTGAGCCCAGGCACCTACTTCACAGGTCAGAAGTCTATGCTATTTATAGTTGTTGCCTAAGTCCCCCGTCAAGAGCCGGTGATTGCAGGAAGAGCACTGTACTACCCCAAATGCACTGCACACATGACATATTCTGCATCATCAGATAACATGCACTCACATCCCAGAAGCCAAACATGTTGTCAGGATCAATGCCAAAGGCCTTCACTAAAGGCTGCAGAAGAGAGGAGATAGAAAGAACAGAATTAGAATGTTATTTTATTTTACAGAAACACATGCAGAGCATATCACTGCATTTATGATGGTGTGTTGCAAAAATAAGAACTTACGCCGGCAGTGGAGAGCGCCACAAAGTGCTTGGCAACAGCAGATTTCTGTAAAGAAGACAGGGTTTAATTTAACATACTTTGCATTCATCTTCGGTAATAGAATTCAACTCCTTTCCCTGTAAAAAGGTTACCCACATCTTTAGCGTGCTCAATGAACCATTCCTTGGCAGACTCTGCATTGGTGATGGTCTCTTGGGTGGTGAAAGTCTGAAAAAGGACAGAGAGTTAAACCACTACAGTAACACCAAAGACATTGCATTTCTAATGTGTGTTTAGGCTACTGTGTACAGTACTAAACCACTAGCAGTTCATGCTAATCTCTCCACCCAGTCTCAGGGCTGGGTGACAACAGGAAAGCCATTCAGACATAATTTTGGCTACCACTCTACAGAGGCATAGGAGAGAAGGCACGACATGGCATGCAGCACCACTGATCCCTTTGTTTCAATGGAAACATCCATTGTATCAAACAACTGTTGCTGCTATAGCTGAATGGAACTTTAGGAGTTTACATATTATCAGATGCAGTTTCTTTGCTCTTTGTCAATGTCTTTTTGTATGTCTTTCTTGTAATTTTTTTAGACCAATATTGAAGAAGAATATCTCTCTCTCAAGTGTTCAGACAAAACAATAAAACCAGTGAATGCACTGGTATGGTAAAGACAATTAAAAGCAGGCACCTTGGAGGCCACGATGAACAGGGTGGTCTCAGCATTGAGCTCAGCAAGGGTTTTGGCGATGTGTGTGCCGTCAATGTTGGAGACAAAATGCACACGGGGACCTCCCTTGGAGTAGTTCTTCAGAGCCTCAGTCACCATTAGAGGACCCTGGCAAAGAAGACAAACAAATACACAGTGATGGCAGAGGTAGCTTTCACACCTAATAGTGAAACATCATATTGCCTAGTTAAATAAAGGTTAAATAAAAAATATAAATAAAATATTGACACTTTAACAAATGATACGTTGAAA
The DNA here is from genome assembly GCF_021184085.1 of Oncorhynchus gorbuscha. NCBI lineage: Eukaryota > Metazoa > Chordata > Actinopteri > Salmoniformes > Salmonidae > Oncorhynchus > Oncorhynchus gorbuscha. The sequence goes on from NC_060176.1 coordinate 8,388,418, forward strand.
ATTTTACTTACCAGGTCCGATCCACCAATGCCGACGTTGACAACGTCTGTGATGGACTTTCCAGTCCAGCCCTTCCACTCGCCACTGCGAACTTTCTACACCAGACACAAACGTGTAGACCATTGAATAAAGTGCCTACACAGTTCAGTCAAATTTAATTTGTTATGCCTTGAATGCCACAGGGAGATAGCTAGCAATTCTATGTATAAGCGGTGCTGTAACTATTCAAATTGGAAATACAAACGGTCTCACTAAGCGATTTGGGGGATTGCTACGAAATTGAGACCCTTGGGTCAGCTCCCACTCACGTGGCAGAAGCCCTTCATCTTCTCCAGGACTTTGTTGACCTCAGGCATCACATCATGTCCATCAACCATGATGGGATGGTTGGAGCGGTTCCTCAGAGCCACGTGGAGCACAGCACGGCCCTAACCAAACAGGAGGAGAAGATACAGTAAGGACACACACACTGATATAAGAATTACAGCAAATGTATGTAGTGCCATTGATTTGTTTCAAGCCTATTTGTGAGGAGGTGTCAGGTGTGTTACATTTGGCCATTCAGTATCACAATGATAATAACATTGATAATAAACCACGCTCAGGCTAAAGCTCAGATACGCACCTCAGTGAAGTTGATCTTGTCTCCATGGAACATCTTGTCCCTGGTGGCCTCAATCCCCCTCGACTTGCCCTAGAGAAAACATATATACATCTATTGGTGGGCAAATGGGCCTTCCATGTCAGAAAGGTTGATATGGTACTGGACGCACAGCAGAAGAAGACTGTTTTTATAATGACTGTAGGTAAATGCCAAATACAGTATGGCTATTTGTAATTGTTGTGTTATTTGAATCATAATGATAGAGAAGCAGTGATTTACCAGTTCGACCAACATCTTCATGACATCCTCAGTGATGAGATTCTTAGAGTAATCAATCAGAATGTCTCCATGATCTGTCTTCAGCGTTGTGCTATTCAGACAGAACATTTGACAGGGTGAGTGATCTGTTTCCACAGATATCCTATTAAATGAGGGATTCTATATGTAATTCTGTCTGTTTCTGGATTTAGGCAATTAACTCAATAACCTTTTGCCCACAAGTTACAAAATCAAACAGTCCTTTACCACGAAACAAATATAAATCTGTTCTGTTTCACCACAAGCATTTTGTAGTGAATTTGAGGGGTAGCCCAATCGAAACCTGAAGCCACTTATTTCTAATTCCAAGGCAAGCAGGGTATCCCAATTCTACTGTTTGCTTGTGTATGTGGAAGTGCTTGTAATGCACTTAAGGTTAGGGTTATTACAAGAGACAGCAATACAGACAGACATCAGACAACAAACCCGCACATCACTAGCAGTACATGAAGAGAGTTCAGAGTTCACATGTCTACATACAGTGACAGTGCTGTGCATTTTTTATGGTGTGGAAGCCCATAAGCTACTCTGATAAAAGGCACTACTTCATATTTTGGGGAAGGAGACAGTTGCACCTGAATGAATTGCAAATATCTCAAATTGTATGGTAGTTTTTTATTGGCAGTGGCATCTGTTTATGATGACACATTATGTGCTTTTAGCCTATGTCTAAAGATAATAGCCTGAAGTGAAGACAACATTTTCTGATGGACAGCATTTAAATTTAAATCAAATTTTATACTGGTAATGTTTTTGAGAATAAGGATACTGTGTGTATCTTCAACAAATTAACACTGACAATTTCAAAATAAATGCCAACCATAAAGATACCTGAATTTGTGGAATCTCTCCTTGTCTTCCTCAAACATCTTCCTCATGTTGAGGTGCAGAGCATGTTCATGGTACCATTTCTCCAGTTTCTGGAAGTTTGGGTCGTGTGTGAGTCCCATGGTGTCGAGATGTGTTGGGCGCGGTCCTTTCAGCTCAACTACCCTGGTTGAGTGAGACCGGAAGGTGCGAGAGGAGAGGCTTTTGAAGGGCAACCAACCCGCTACACTTGCCCCTCCTATAATAACACGATACCTCGGATCGTGCAGCACAGCCACACATACTGTATCAGTAATGCAGCGATCAAGACTATGTTGTGTAGCTAAGTCCATAACATTACCAACCGACTGAACTTACAATTCATGGCATAGAGTAACAAATTCCATGACAAAAAAACGTCACACTGTCATTTATAAAATGGAGTGACAACAGTATCAATGAATAATTGAATACAACTTCTAAAGTTACATAAACGTCAGTGCACACCATTAAAATCGATTAATAAACTCTAATTGCCTCCAGATGTGATCCTATTTTTTTGAAATTATGTTTTTAAACATAGGACCAAGGGAAATCTCAATTCATGCTGAATATTGTAGCTCCGGGTGATAATTATATTATTAGAACAGCATCAATGTGTGGACCACCTTAAGTGCGTCTCGTCCAGTGGGAGACATGTTAGTGTCGAATCTTTGTCGCACGCTAGTGTTTGATAAGTGATACTTCACCTATTCAGTTTAAAAAGACCACTAGAGGGCGGATAACTCCACGGAAAATACATAAATATTCCTTGTGCGACAATTCGATTCTTGTAACAAAAACATGTTTTACTGTTTCAGTGGGATTGTTTATAAATACACCTAAACGATTAAAATAATGATAACGTTAGTTATGAAAAGCGTAATGTATTGTTCTTCCATACTTGAATTTGTAACTGATGTCATGCCATATTATCTACATAAAACATAATCTTTGTGATGAAGTAATGATGTTATAAAAATATTTGTATATCTGACGCTTTCATTTTAGCATTCACTTCAGATCGAATTCGAGGTTTTGAGTGTGTCTGATCCGTGTGATCAAGCGATGTTCGTAGTTAAGCTCACGCGCTCTGGTTTTTATAGAGAAACGTCACATCCGTTGTATACAGACTTCATTCGCTGTCAAGAGGGTGGATGCCTAGCTAGCTGGTAAGTGATGCGCTTATCAACTGCACTTTGATTAAAAACGTTTTTATCTGAAAGCTCTTAACAAATTTACTCCCTTCACGAACAACAGTTGTTGTAACAAGGAATAGTATCCTAGTGTAACAGTTGTATTAGGTTTGTTTTTTTGTGTTCTAGCTTTTAAGAAATCGTGTCGCAGAGCGCTAGCTACAGTACCTATATAGCTAACGCTTACATTGGTTGTCAATAACTAGCTAGTTCGCTGTGGTCTTTGGGAGTTATGTGACCGTTCAGTAGCTACTAACCAGAAACCTACAATTTAGTATCCGTTGCAAGAAGTTCTAAGACATTCAAACTATGAATGCTTGGTAGTGAACTGGCTTTTAGTATTTATTTTAAGATATCCCTGAAATAATATACATGTAGACTAGCTAACGTTACCTAGTGTGATATGATTGATTGGTTTTGGGACATTATTTTTGCAAATATGCTGTTTGCCCTTCCAGCGAGGCAATTTAAGTTAGTGTCTTTCGAGGGTCAGGGTAACTAAGATAGGTAAACTTGTCTAAGGAGGGGGCAAACGTGTTTACAATGGGTATGGAACCCTTCTAATAGTCTATGGTACTCTGACAATTCACAGCCTACTAGTTACTTGGCTGCTAACGTTAGATCTTTGGGTGTGGCTTATGGGGGTTAGTGGTTAGCGCGTTGGGCCAGTAACCGAAAGGTTGCTGGATCGAATCCCCGAGCTGACAGGTTAAAAATCTGCCGTTCTGCCCCTGAACAAGGGGCAGACCCGGGTAGGCGGTCATTGGGTAGGCGGGCATTGTAAATAATAATTTGTTCTTAACTGACTTGCAAAGTTAAATAAAGGTAAAATAAAGCATGCTTTTCCAAACCGAATAGCGTTTGTTACAGTGATATTCTCATGTATTTTGTGTAACTATGTTGCCGAACTTTTTCTCCACTCGAGCCTGACAGGCGATTTCGTTGTAGTTTAGGGCGTTAAAGGGCCGTATTAATAGCTTGCAACATAGTGCCCCGTGTTGTCTGCATGAGTTTCGATGAAACCGGCGTACTGCGCTTGCGGAGATTATGTTGCACCTTCCTGCTAAATAGTGATCAGATTCATAAATACTAGCCTACGAGCTACGTCTATGCATTTTTCTATGCTTCAAAGGTGGATAACTCGGCTCACTTGAACTGACCACACAACCGACTAGTACCAAGCTGGTCGGATTTGAAAGAGGATCACCGATTTATAGTAGGTAAAATCTAGTGTAATTAGCGAGCCGGGTGGGCAATTTTGCGACCTCTTTACTTGAAAAAAAATCTACCTCCCACAACTGGTCTTCCGAGCTCATATCTGCTTACTGTAGTTAGTTATCTAGACTTTATGCTCGTGATCTATCGGTATTTAGACGTGCTAGTATATCTAGGTTGCATTATGTTTCGCTTTCATCAACATTTGCTTGTGTGTTATAGCAAGCTAACCAGTGAGGGACAGCCGGAGCAAGCTTGCTGCATCCTCAGAACGGGAGTAGCCCTTACTATCCTTTGCATTTGGTCGCTTGCTTGATAGATGACATCAATAATGCTGCACCGTTGTTTTCGATATTCTACATTGATCTGGGTATTGCATGATTAGTTGGATTGAGAATTTGGCAAATTTTGCAAAGATATAGGCCAGTAGTACAGTATCGAAAAACTGGAATCAAATCGTATTTGTCACGTGCCAAATACGACTTTACGGTGAAATACTTGTTTGCTTAGGAGTCCTTCCCAACGATGCCGTTTAATAATAAAATTATAAATAGGAATCAAATACACACGAATGTCGATACAGTATTTACAGGGAGTACCAGATCAATGTGCAGAGAGGTACGAGGTATTTTTGGTAGATATGTACATGAAGGCAGGGTAAAGTGACTAGGCATCATGATGGATAATAATAAGAGTATAGAACAGAGCAGCAGGAAATTATGAGTGTTTAAGTGTGTGTGGGGGAGGTTTTGTGGGAGTGTCAATGTAGTGTGCGTGCTTGCGTATAGGGTCAGTGCAGATAGTTTGGGTACCATTAGTTGGCTATTCGGCAGTCTTATGGCCTGAGGGTAGAAGCTGTCTCGGAGCCCGAACCGATGCTCTGGTACCATTTGCCCAACGGTAGCAGAGTGAACAGTCTGTGGCTTGACTGCCTGGACTGCCTGGAGTCTTTGCCAATTTTGCATTCCTGATATAGTGGCCCTGGATGGCAGGAAGCTCAGCTCCAGTGATGTACTAGGCTGTCCACACCACCCTCTGTAGCACTTTGAGGTCAAGGGTGGTGCATTTGCCATACAGAGTGGTGATGCAGCCAGTCAAGATGCTCTCGTTGGTGCCGTTGTCGAAGGACCCGAGGGCCCATGCCCAAACCTTTCAGCCTGAGGGGAAGGGGTGCTGCCTTGCCCTCTTCGTGACTGTGTGGGTGTGTGTGGGCCATCCTTAGTGATGTGGCCGCCAAGGAACTTGAAGCTCTCAACCCGCTCCACAACAGCCCCGTCGATGTTCATGGGGGCATGCTCTCCCCTCTTTTTATGCATTTATTTAACCAGGTAGGCCAGTTGAGAACAAGTTCTCATTTACAACTGCGACCTGGCCAAGATGGAGGAAAGCAGTGCGACATAAACAACAGAGTTTATCCCATGTGTAACAAACGTACAGTCAATAACACAATAGAAAAACCTGTGTACAGTGTGTGCGAATGAAGTAAGGAGGTAAGGCAATAAATAGGCCAACAGTGGCAAAGTAATAAAAATGTAGCACTTTACACTGGAGTGATATGTCCAGATGGAATGTGCAAGTAGAAAAATAACGGTGTGCAAACGAGCAGAAAAAGTGGTTGCATGGGATATTTACAGAGGGGCTGTGTACAGCTGCAGCGATCGGTAAGCTGCTCTGACGGCTGATGCTTAGTTAGTGAGGGAGATATACGTCCAACTTGAGTGATTAAATGTGTGTGTGTATTTATATTTATTTTAAAGTTTCAATTCGTTCCAGTCATAGGCAGCAGAGAACGGAAAGGAAAGGCGGCCAAAGGAGGTGTTGGCTTTGGGAATGACCAGTGAAATATACCTGCTGGAGGGCGTGCTATGGGTGGGTGTTGCTATGTTGACCAGTGAGCTGAGATAAGGCAGAGCTTTACCTAGTAAAGACTTATAGATGACCTGGAGCCAGGGGGTTTGGTGACGAATATGTTGCGAGGACCAGCCAACAAGAGCATACAGGTCGCAGTGGTGGGTAGTAAATGGGGCTTTGGTGACAATGGATGGTACTGTGATAGACTGCATCTAATTTACTGAGTAGAGTGTTGGAGGATATTTTGTAAATGACATCGCCGAAGTCAAGGATCTGTAGGATAGTCAGTTTTACAAGGGTATGTTTGGCAGCATGAGTGAAGGGTGCTTTGTTGTGAAATAGGAAGCCAATTCTAGATTTAACTTTGGATCGGAGATGCTTAATGTGAGTCTGGAAGGAGAGTTTACAGTCTAACCAGACACCTAGAATATGTGGACAACTATAAATACCTAAGTCAGAACCGTCCAGAGCAGAGATGCTAGTCGTGCGGACAGGTGTGGGCCACGATCGGTTAAAGAGCATGCATTTATTTTACTTGCATTTAAGAGCAGTTGGAGGCCACGGAAGGAGAGTTGTATGTCATTGAAGCTCGTTTGGAGGTTAGTTAAGTGTCCAAAGAAGGGCCAGATGTATACAGAATGGTATCGTCTGCGTGGAGGTGGATCAGAGAATCACCAGCAGCAAGAGCAACATCTTTGATATTTACAGAGTAAAGAGTCGGCCCGAGAATTGAACCCTGTTGGGACCACCATAGAGACTGCCAGAGGTCCGGACAACAGGCTCTCCGATTTGACAAACTGAACTCTGAGAAGTAGTTGGTGAGGCAGCTATTAGAGAAACCAAGGGTGTTGAGTCTGCCGATAAGAATGCAGTGACAGTCGAAAGCCTAAGCCAGGTCGATGATGACGGCTTCACAGTACTGTCTTTTATCGATGGCGGTTATGATATCGTTTAGGACCTTGAGTGTGGCTGAGGTGCACCTATGACCAGCTCGGAAACCAGATTTCATAGCCGAGAAGGTACGGTGGGATTCGAAATGGTCAATGATCTTTGTTCACTTGGCTTTTGAAGACTTTATAAAGGCAGGGCAGGATGGATATAGGTCTGTAGCAGTTTGGGTCTAGAGTGTCTCCCCTTTGAAGAGGGGGATGACCTCGACTTCTTTCCAATCATTAGTAAGGTTGAACAGACTAGTAATAGGTGTTGCAACAATGGCAGCGGCTCATTTTAGGAAGAGAGGATCCAGATTGTCTAGCCAAGCTGATTTGTTGGGGTCCAGAATTTGCAGCTCTTTCAGAACATCGGCTGTCTGGATTTGGGTGAAAGAGAAGCGGGGGGGTCTTGGGCCAGTTGCTGCGTGGGTGCAGAGCTATTGGCTGGGGTAGGGGTAGCCAGGTGAAAGCATGGCCAGCCGTAGAGATTCTTATTGAAATTCTCGATTATCGTGGATTTATCTTTCTCCTATAGTGCACGATCATCGCCTTGGTCTTATTGAGGTTGTTGTCTTTGCACCACACTGGAGGTCGACCGATTAATCGGAATGGCCGATTTCAAGTTTTCATAACAATCAATATTTTTGGGCCCCGATTTGCCTTATTTATTTAAAAAAATAAGTTTTTATATATACCTTTATTTAACTGGTCAGGTCAGTTAAGAACACATCCTTAATTTTTACAGCGGCCTAGGAACGGTGGGCTAACTGCCTTGTTCAGGGGCAGAACGACAGATTTTCACCTTGTCAGTTCAGGGGTTCCAATCTTGCAACCTTACAGTTAACTAGTCCAACGCAATAACAACCTGCCTCTTTCCCGTTGCACTCCACAAGGAGACTGCCTGTTACGCGGATGCAGTAAGCCAAGGTAAGTTGCTAGATAGCATTAAACTTATCTTACAAAAAACAATCAATCATAATCACTAGTTAACTACACATGGTTGATGATATTACTAGATATTATCTAGCGTGTCCTGCGTTGCATATAATCTGACTGAGCATACAAGCAGGCAAGTATCTGACTGAGTGGTGGTAGGCAGAAGCAGGCGCGTAAACATTCATTCATACAGCACTTTCGTGCGTTTTGCCAGCAGCTCTTCGTTGTGCATCAAGCATTGTGCTGTTTATGACTTCAAGCCTATCAACTCCTGAGATGAGGCTGGTGTAACCAAAATCAATTTAGCCTCAAATAAATAATGAAACATGTTCAATTTGGTTTAAATAATGCAAAAACAAAGTGTTGGAGAAGAAAGTAAAAGTGCAATATGTGCTATGTAAGAAAGCTAACGTTTCAGTTCCTTGCTCAGAACATGAGAACATGAAAGCTGGTGGTTCCTTTGAACATGAGTCTTCAATATTCCCAGGTAAGAAGTTTTAGGTTGTAGTTATTATGGGAATTATAGGACTATTTCCCTCTATACCATTTGTATGTCATTAACCTTTGACTATTGGATGTTCTTATAGGCACTTTAGTATTGCCAGTGTAACAGTATAGCTTCCGTCCCTCTCCTCGCTCCTCCCTGGGCTCGAACCAGGAACACAACGACAACAGCCACCCTCGAAGCAGCGTTACCCATGCAGAGCAAGGGGAACAACCACTGCAAGGCTCAGAGCGAGTGATGTTTGAAACGATATTAGCGTGCACCCCGCTAACTAGCTAGCCATTTCACATCGGTTACACCAGCCTAATCTCGGGAGTTGATTGGCTTGAAGTCATAAACGGCACAATGCTTGAAGCACAGCAACGAGCTGTTGGCAAAACACACAAAAGTGCTGTTTGAATGAATGCTTACGAGCCTGCTGGTGCCTACCACCACTCAGTCAGACTGCTCTATCAAATCAGACTTAATTATAACATAACACACAGAAATACGAGCCTTAGGTCATTAATATGGTCGAATCCGGAAACGATCATCTCGAAAACAAAACATTTATTCTTTCAGTGAAATACGGAACCGTTCCGTATTTTATCTAACGGGTGGCATCCATAAGTCTAAATGTTCCTGTTACATTGCACAACCTTCAATGTAATGTCATAATTATGTACAATTCTGGGAAACTAGGTGGCCCAAACTGTTGCATATACACAGACTCTGCGTGCAATGAACGCAAAAGAAGTGACACAATTTCACCTGGTTTAATATTGCCTGCTAACCTGGATTTCTTTTAGCTAAATATGTATGTTTAAAAATATATACTTCTGTGTATTGATTTTAAGAAAGGCATTGATGGTTAGGTACACATTGGAGCAACGACGGTCCTTTTTCACAAATATGCACTGCATCGATTATATGCAACGCAGGACACGCTAGATTAACTTGTAATATCATCAACCATGTGTAGTTAACTAGTGATTATGATTGTTTTTTATAAGATAAGTTTAATGCTAGCTAGTAACTTGCCTTGGCTTACTGCATCCGCGTAACAGGCAGGCTCCTCGTGGAGTGCAATGTATTCAGGTGGTTAGAGCGTTGGGACTAGTTAACTGTAATGTGGCAAGATTGAATCCCTGAGCTGACAAGGTGAAAATCTGTCGTTCTGCCCCTGAACAAGGCAGTTATCCCACCGTTCCTAGGCCGTCATTGAAAATAAGAATGTGTTCTTAACTGATTTGCCTATTTAAATAAAGGTGTGTAAAAAAAATATTTAAAAAAGTTGGCAAAATCAGTGTCCAAAAATGACAATTACTGATTATGAACTTGAAATCGGGCCTAATTAATTGGCCATTCCGATTAATTGGTCGAACTCTACTTAACAGTAGTTTGTTTTACTGCAAGCAGTTTGAAGAAATCTTCCTCTATGGAGTGACTTGACTTTAACCTTGTTTTTATGCAAGTAAAGTCTCTGTATAATTTAATCAAAATAATCATAACAGCTGTGATGGAAACAGGAAAGTTAGGTACAATTGTTTGACATGGTGACATGATGCTGTAAGTTTGGCACACCTCTATTTGGGGAGTTTCTCATTCCTCTCAAGCTCTGCTAGGTTGGATGGGGAGTGTTGCTGCACAGCAAAAAAAAGTTTTTACATTTTTTTCAGGTCTGCTGTTCGATCCGGTTTGTTGCTGGGCCACTCAAGGACATTCAGAGACTTGTCCTGAAATCACTCCTGCATTGTCTTGGCTTTGTGCTTAGGGTTGTTGACCTGTTGGAAGATGAACCTGAGTGCTCTTCATCAAGGTTCTCTCAGTACTTTGCTCTGTTTGTCTTTGACTCGATCCGGGCTAGTCTCTCAGTCCTTGCCGCTGAAAACATCCCCACAGCATAATGGTGCCACCACCATGCTTCACCGTAGGGATGGTGCCAGGCTTCCTTCAGACGTGATGCTTGGCATTCAGGCCAAAGAGTTTAATTTTGGTTTCATCAGACCAGATCTAGTTTCTCATGATTGGTGGAGTGCTGCAGAGATGGTTGTCCTTCTGGAAGGTTCTCCCATCTCAAAAGAGGAACTCTGGAGCTCTGTCAGTGACAATTGGATTCTTGGTCACCTCTTTGACCAAGGCCCTGCTCCCCGATTGCTCAGTTTGGCCGGGCGGCCAGCTCTAGGAAGAGTCTTGGTGGTTCCAAACTTCTTCCATTGAATAATGGGGGGCCACAGTGTTCTTGGGGACCTTTAATACTGCAGAAATGTTTTGGTACCCTTCCTCAAATCTGTGCCTCGACACAATCCTGTCTCGGCGCTCTATGGACAATTTCTTCGACCTCATTGCTTGGTTTTTGCTCTGACATGCACTGTTAGCTGTGGGACCATTTTTATATAGACAGGTGTGTGCCTTTTCCATGTCCAATCAATTGAATTTACCACAGGTGGACTCCCAAGTTGTAAAAACATCTCAAGGATGATCAATTGAAACTGGATGCACATGAGCTTAATTTTGAGTCTCGTAGCAAAGTGTCTGAGTAATTATGTAAGGTATTTCTGTTTATTTTTAATACATTTGCAAACACATCTAACCCTGTTTTGTCATTGAGTTTTTTTCAATTTTATTTAAAACATTTTAGAATAAGGCTGTAACGTAACAAAATGTGAAAAAAGTGAAGGGGTCTGAATACTTTCCGACTGCACTATATGTGAAATGTCACCATGCGCTGATTTTTATCTGCATCAAGTCAGTTTGGCGGAGACACTACTGGGTGAAAATGCAGTCGTTTTCTTTATGCAGATTTTGGCAATTGGCCTAATAGTCACCTGGATTTGTTTGCCTGTAGAGAGAGGACTTTGTCAGACTGCGTCTTTCTAACACTTACTGAGAAGCTCTGGTTTGTTGCATCATGTTTGTTGCATCATGTTTGACATAGATAAACCCTCTTATCGCAGATATCCCTGTTGATTTATGTCACAGCTCTGTTGCTATGGAAAGAAATGCATTGCTCTGCAGATGTCTGTGTACACTCCCTGACCACTAATCCAACTCCTGACCAGCCCTGTCCCAGACCATGGACCAGTTGTTAGTTTTTGTTGTCAGTGTAACTAATGTATTGATCAGCAGATCCCTTTTTAATTTTGTTTCCTGTAACATGTGAGCAAGTCAGCCCATGAGCCCAATAGTCACAAGATGATCTATTTTTGACTTTTGTCTCATGGCTTTGTCTATTCTTTCAACTGGACGAACCAGAGTGATATTTCCATTAACAAAGCATTCTAGTGTTGCTCATGCTGCAATGCTTAGAATATGCTGTTCTCTCAGACTCTCATCAGAGTTTAGAATGTCACAATGGAATCTTTGATGGGGGAGGGGGGATGTAATGAATCCCAGATGAACAGGAATGATTCTAGTGTTCCATGGTTTTTTGTTTTCACCTAATTCTGGCTATGAAATATAGACTACCACTACAATGTAAGGTAAGCATGAAGAGGTTTCTGTGTTAAGTTTGATGGCAGCTTTTAGCAAAAGTGGCAGGACTTGTTTTGCAATTTTTCACTGGAGTGTCTGATTGATGGCCCCTGAGGGCTAGTTTCTCAGATAAATTCCTAGATCCTGAGGGAAGCAGCACTCAAGAATGTCATAGAAAAAACAGGTGTAGCAGGAAGGAACAACTAATGCTACCCAGGTTTGAACCTCTTGAAAACTACCCCTAGAAAGACAGTAACCAGGTCCCATTTCAAACCGCATTCCCTTCCCCTTGGGTGTTCACAGATCTGCAATAGCTTGATAGATGATTTGTTCCATCTAGTCCCTCCAATCAGCTAGGTTGAGGGTCTGACAATCATTCAACTTCCAATGTCTTTCAGACATGTGAAGGCTGGGGCTTCTGGGTCAGAAATGAAGCCATACAAGTGCAATTTATCCTCACTTGCTTCATCCTGTATTTCTCAATGACATATATTTAAACCTCTGCCCTCTAATCAGTGCTAACCCTAAATTAGATTTATCTGGAGACCAAACAATTCATTTTTGCTCTATTCCCATATAGTAGGCTAAGTAGACTACATCAAATTTAACTGTAATAGTATTTTTTTGTCAGGAGAATGATTTTCATACATAATCTGTGCTTCATATTTGTAGATAATTAATGTTAGGCATGTCCTATACATGGTACTGTGTATTTGTGGCTTTTCTGTTTATTGGCAGAAAAATCACATTGAGGAATAGGCTGCATGCATGCCACAGCCACATTGCCTAGGCTCTGACAGTGGCAGTGCCAATAACAACTTTCAAAATGTCTGAAAGAGAAGTCCTAGGACTCTTTTTGTGGAGGTTATACGTAGGCAGAGTAAGTGTCAACAACATCCCTTCCTTGGATATTAACAGTTTCCTGACACCAATACAGATGAATTAGGCCTATTCCTAAACAGCTTATACTTATACCTTTTGAACAATAAATCTTACTTCATGTGTGTCTGGGCATCATTCCAGCTATTGAAAATCAAAGGCTAGAGCTGTCATTCACTTTCAGGTCAGGCTTAGTACAAGATGCTACAAGGCTATTTTCCCCCTTTGACTTACCCATGGACTGTTCAAATCTAGGCCAAATAGAAGGTACAACATTTGCGTCTCAGGAGGAATTTCCATTTGTCAGACACACAGCTAGTCTTGACCTGATAGCTTTCTTGGTCTTAAATTTAGCATTCTTGGGGGAATTGATCATTCATTGATGTTTTTGATACATTAGTCTAGCTAGTAGCAGGGAATCTTTCAGAATGCACAAGCAATTTCCTGAAGGTTCCATATCAAGCGAAATTCATGATTCCCCAATTACCTTTTTTGTAGTTACACATACTTAAGATGGTTACATAACACAAATGTACAGTGGCAAGAAAAAGTATATGAACCCTTTGGAATTACCTGGATTACATCAAATCTTATCTAAGTCACAACACTAGACAAACCTAGTGTGCTTAAACGTCTTAGGGATCAAATCCTGTTAACGGGATCGATTTGACAACATCCTGTGAAATGGCAGAGCGCCAAATTCAAATTAAATGAGAAATATTTAGCTTTCATACAGTCACAAGTGCTATACACCAAATTAAAGCTTTACTTCTTGTTAATCCAGCCACTGTCAGATTTCAAAAAGGCTCTACGGCGAAAGCAAATCATGCTATTATCTGAGGACAGCACCCCATCAAACAAACACCAGGCGTGACACAAAACTCAGAAATAACGATATAATTCATGCCTTACCTTTGAAGAGCTTCTTCTGTTTGAACTCCAATATGTCCCACAAACATCAAATAGTCCTTTTGTTTGATTAATTCCGTCGTTATATCTTCAAAATGTCCATTTATTTGGCGAGTTTGATCGTGAAAAACACTGGTTCCAACTCGTGCAACATGACTACAACATATCTAGGTTACCTGTAATCTTTTGTCCAAACATTTCAAACAACTTTCCTAATACAAATTTGTTTTTTAAACGTAAATAATCATTTAAATTTAAGACTGGATAAACTGCGTTCAATAGCTGATTAAAAACAAAGTGGCGCGAGCTTTCAGGTCGCGCTCCCCAACCACAACAGTATACTAGATTCGACCATCGTTCTAAACAGCCCTACTTCATTACACAAAGGAAAAACATCAACCAATTTCTAAAGACTTGACATCCAGTGAAAGCGACAGGAAATGCATAGTGCCTTAGTACATAGAAAAGCATAGTACATAGAAAACACTGTCACCTCAAAAAAAAAAAAATCCTGGATAGTTTGTCCTCGGTTTCACCTGCCAAATAAGTTATGTTATACTCAGACGTCATTCAAACAGTTTTAGAAACATCAGTGTTTTCTATACAAATCTACTAATAATAATATGTAGAGTGGGGTAAAAAAGTATTTAGTCAGCTACCAATTGTGCAAGTTCTCCCACTTAAAGATGAGGCCTATAATTTTCATCATAGGTACACTTCAACAATGACAGCCCCATGCTTCACAGTAGGTATGGTGTTCTTCTGGTACAACTCAGCATTCTTTGTCCTCCAAACACGACGAGTTGAGTTTTTACCAAAAAGTTATATTTTGGTTTCATCTGACCTTATGACATTCTCCCAATCTTCTTCTGGATCATCCAAATGTTCTCTAGCAAACTTCAGACGGGCCTGGACATGTACTGGCTTAGGCAAGGGGACACGTCTGGCACTGCAGGATTTGAGTCCCTGGTGGCGTAGTGTGTTACTGATGGTAGGCTTTGTTACTTTGGTCCCAGCTCTCTGCAGGTCATTCACTAGGTCCCCCCGTGTGGTTCTAGGATTTTTGCTCACCGTTCTTGTGATCATTTTGACCCCACGGGTTGAGATCTTGCGTGGAGCCCCAGATCGAGGGAGATTATCAGTGGTCTTGTATGTCTTCTATTTCCTAATAATTGCTCCCACAGTTGACTTCTTCAAACCAAGCTGCTTACCTATTGCAGATTCAGTCTTCCCAGCCTGGTGCAGGTCTACAATTTTGTTTCTGGTGTCCTTTGACAGCTCTTTGGTCTTGGCCATAGTGGAGTTCAAACGGGTTCAAACAGGTGCCATTAATACAGGTAACGTGTGGAGGACAGAGGAGCCTCTTAACCCCTTCAACCTATGGGGGCGCTATGTCATTATTGGATAAAAAAACGTGCCCGTTTTAAGCGCAATATTTTGTCACGAAAAGATGCTCGACTATGCATATAATTGGCAGCTTTGGAAAGAATATCTTTGCAGTTTTGAAAACGTCAGTGTTTTATCTGTGAGTGCCACAGAACTCATGCTACAAGCGAAACCAAGAGGAAACTCAAACAGGAAATGAGCAGAATTTTTGAAGCTCTGTTTTTCTATCGTCTCCTTATATGGCTGTGAATGTGCCGTGAACGAGCTTACGCTCTGCCGTTCGTCCAAGATGTCTGCAGCATTGTGACGTAATTGTAGGCATATCATTGGAAGATTGACCATAAGAGACTACATTTACCAGGGGTCCGCCCGGTGTCCTGTGTCGAAATTATTGCGTAATCTCTAGGTCCATGTGTGTTCCATTTCTTCAGAAGAGAAAGTCAACTGCCACGATGGATTTATCGTCGATAGATTTGTGAAAAACACCTTGAGGATTGATTCTAAACATCGGTTTGCCATGTTTCTGTCGATATTATGGAGTTAATTTGGAAAAAATAACCCAAACGTGATGGAGAAAACGGAGAGATTTGTCAACACAAATAATATTTTTGTAAAAACTGAACATTTGCAATCTGAGAGTCTCCTCATTGAAAACATCTGAAGTTCTTCAAAGGTAAATTATTTTATTTGAATGTTTTTCTGGTTTTTGTGAAAATGTTGCCTGCTGAATGCTAACGCTAAATGCTACGCTAGCTATCAATAGTGTTACACAAATGCTTGTTTTGCAATGGTTGAGAAGCATATTTAGAAAATCTGAGATGAGTGTTGTTATCAAAAATCATCTAAGCTTGAGAGCTAGCATATTGATTTAATTTCATTTGTGATTTTCATGAATAGTTAACGTTGCGTTATGGTAATGAGCTTGAGGCTGTATTCACGATCCCGGATCCGGGATGGCTCGTCGCAACAGGTTAAAGAAGAAGTTACAGGTCTGTGAGAGCCAGAAATCTTGCTTGTTTGTAGGTGGCCAAATACTTATTTTCCACCATAATTTGCAAATAAATTCATAAAAAATCCTACAATGTGATTTTCTGGATTTTTTTTCTTATTTTGTCTGTCATAGTTGAAGTGTACCTATGATGACAATTACAGGCCTCATCTTTTTAAGTGGGAGAACTTGCACAATTGGTGGCTGACTAAATACTTTTTTGCCCCACTGTATATCCTAGCTTCTGGGCCTCAGTAGCAGGCAGTTTACTTTGGGCACGCTCTTCATCCGGACGTGAAAATACCGCCCCCTTGCCTAGAGGTTAAACTAATAACGCACAAATTATTGTATTCAATATAGACAAGAAAAATACATACTTTTTACAACCTACACTGAATGTTTAAATTACGTGAACCCCTAGGCTAATGACTTCTCCAAAAGATAACTGGAGTCAGGAGTCGGTTAACAGTGAGTCCAATCAATGAGACGAGATTGGAGTTGTTGGTTAGAGCTGCCTTGCCCTATAAAAAAAACACTCAAAATTTGACTTTGCTATTCACAAGAGGCATTGCCTGATGTGAGA
Organism: Oncorhynchus gorbuscha; assembly: GCF_021184085.1. NCBI lineage: Eukaryota > Metazoa > Chordata > Actinopteri > Salmoniformes > Salmonidae > Oncorhynchus > Oncorhynchus gorbuscha. Next base: position 8,405,019 of record NC_060176.1, read on the forward strand.
ACCATGCCTTGAACAAAATAGATCTCAAAATACCTAAGATTAAGAATCGTTGACTTGTAACCCTTTCCAGCTTTATACAAAAGTATCTCTAAAAGCCTTGATGTTCATAATTCCATGATAAGAAAAATAGTCTATAAATGAAGTTCAGCACTGTTGCTTCTCTCCCTAGGAGTGGCCGTCCTGCAAAGATGACTGCAAGAAAGTAGAATGTTCAATGTGGTTAAGAAGAATCCTAGTGTCAGCTAAAGACTTACAGAAATTTCTGGAACATGCAAACATCTTTGACGAGCCTACAATACATAAAACACTAAACAAGAGTGGTGTTCATGGGAGAACATTGCTGCACGTCTGAAGTTTGCAAAAAGTGCACCTGGATGTTCCACAGCTCTACTGGGAAAATATTCTGATGAAACTAAAGTTTAGTTTGGAAGGAACAAACAACACTATGTGTGGAGGAAAAAGGCACAGAACATCAACCTCATCCCAACTGTAAAGTATGGTGGAGGGAGCATCATGGTTTGGAGCTGCATTGCTGCCTCGGGGCCTGGACTGCTTGCTATCATGGACAGAAAAATGAATTCCCAAGTTTATCAAGACATTTTGCAGGAGAATGTTAGGCTGTCCGCCGATTTGAAGCTCAACAGAAATTGGGTGATGCAACAGGACAACGACCCTAAACACAAAGTAAACCAATAGTATGGCGTCAACAGATGAAAATACACCTTCTGGAGTGGCCCATTCAGAGTCCTGACCTCATCTCGATTGAGATGCTGTGGCATGACCTCGAGCGGTTCATTCTAGACATCCCAAGAATATTGCTGAACTGATAGTTTTGTAAAGAGGAATGGTCCAAAATTCTTCCTGACTGTTGTGAAGGTCTGATCCGCAACTACAGAAAATATTTGGTTGAGGTTATTGCTGCAAAAAGGAGGGTCAGGTCAACCAGTTATTAAATCGAAGGCTTCACATACTTTCCTCACCCTGCACTGTGAATGTTTACACTGTTTAATGAAGACATGAAAACGTATAATTGTTTGTCTTATTAGTTTAAACAAACTGTGTTTATCTATAGTTGTGGCTTAGATTAAGAAAATATACAATTACATTTTTATTTATGCAGAAATCCAGGTAATTCCCAAGGGTTCACCTACTTTTTTTGTGCCACTGTAGCATTGTAATATGTCTCAGACACCTCAAATCCAGACTGTTGCGCAGTCAGTCTCTAGTATGGGGGATGGTGAACTGAGGGTAATGGACTGTCATAAGGGGCTTCCAGAGGGGAAATCTCAGCCTGCTGAATCCTGGGAAACCAGTGCAAGCCTGCTCAGCTATTTTCCTCCCTGTGAGTCTGTCAAGAGGGGCTAAAGTTCTTCGGCACTGCGACTGATTTCCTTCATATGGATTCTGGAGAGGTCGCTTCTTTTGTAGATGACATAGAACAACCATGCTTCAGTATGTAGTGTGTGCGCTGAACTGACATCCATGATTGTTTCTGACACTCCATTTTTCAGATGAAGGGTTATTAAATTGTCTAAAATGCTCAACTCAAACAGCGCTGTATAGCCTACTGTTGCGGCTGGCGATGTAATTCAAAGCCTGTACTTCATCACTCAGGATGTGACTTTCCATTGCTCCTGTTTTTACCATGTAATGTTATTAAAACAAAATCCGACAACAGTTGACCTATTTACCTAGTCTGCTTGTGTGTTAGAAATATATTATTCTCAAGGTGCATTCAATTTGCGTGAGCCAAAGGGAGGGAAACATGTATTCTGACAAGCAGTCATTGTACAACAGTTCTTAATGCAATTGCGGGAAGACACTTTTGAATAAGTTTTGGCCTTTGTTAAAAGGAGGGGGATCCCATTTGCTACTATGGGTGTGAACGTTAGAAGGAAATTGGGATCCTTAATGTTAAAAATCCCAAACTGAAAAACAGTTTTTATTATTAATTGAATTATTAATTGCAGTGTAGTTATCAAACCATATTTTCCATGTTAGTCTAAGTAGACGATAGGCCATAAAGGCCTGGGGAAATTTGAGGACCAGAGGAAGAGGTGAATTTTAGGTTACTTCAGTGAATGTGTGAGTCAAGCAAGACCAATTTGACCAAGATGAGCTTTATATACAAAAGTATGTGGACACCTCTTCAAAATAGTTTATTAGGCTATTTCAGCCACACCCGTTGCTGACAGGTGTATAAAATCGAGCACATAGCCATGCAATCTCCATAGACAAAAATTGGCAGTAGAATGGCCTTACTGAAGAGCTTAGTGACTTTCAACGCGGTCCTGTAATAAGATGCCACCTTTGAACAAGTCAGGTGGGCAAATTTGTATCCTGCTAAAGCTGCCTCGGTCAACTGTAAAAGTCCTATTATTGTGAAGTGGAAACGTCTTGGAGCAACAACAGCTCAACTGCAGAGTGTTAGTCCACACAAGCTCACAGAACGGAAGCAACGTTGGCACAAAAATTGTTCGTCAGCTTAATGAAATGGGTCACCATTGCCGAGCAGCCGCACACAAGCCAAAGATCACCATGCGCAATGCCAAGCGTCAGCTGGAGTGGTGTAAAGCTCACCGCTAATGAAACGCGTTTGGAGTGATTTTAATCACTCTTCACCATCTGCCAGTCCGACGGATGTATCCGGGTTTGGCGGATGCAAAGAGAATGCTACCTGCCTGAATGCTTAGTGCCAACTAAGTTTTGGAGGAGAAAAAAAAGTGCCAGTGAAGTTAAACCTTAACGCTACAGTATACAATGACATTCTAGACAATTCTGTGATTCCAAGTTTGTGGCAACAGTTTGGGGAAGGCCCTTTCACTTTATCATCATGACAATGCAGAAAGTGAGGTCCATACAGAAATGGTTTGTTGATCTGTGTAGAAGAACTTGACTGGCCTGCACAGAGCCCTGACCTCAACCCCATCGAACAACTTTGGGATGAATTGGAACGCCAACTGCGAGCCAGGCCTAATCGCCTAATCGTTGCTTCATGATTCCAAATGTGTATTTTTTTCCATTAGTTTTGATGTCTTCACTATTCTACAATATATAAAATAGTACAAATAAAGAGAAACCCTTGAATGAGTACGTGTGTCTAAACTTTTGACTGGTACTGTAAGTATTCAGACCTTTCCTATGGACCCTGAAATTGAGCTCAGGTGTATCCTGGTTCCATTGCTCATCCTTGATTTTTCTACAACTTGATTGGAGTCCAATTCAATTGATTGGACATGATTTGGAAAGGCACACCTGTCTATATAAAGGTCCCACAGTTGACAGTGCATGTCAGAGTAAAAACCAAGCCGTGAGGTCCAAGGAATTGTCCGTAGGCCTCCGAGACAGGATTGTCGAGGCACAGATCTGGAGAAGGGTACCAAAACAACATTTCTGCAGTGTTGAAGATCCCTAAGAACACAGTGACCTCCCATCATTCTTAAATGACCAAGGCTGGCCAAGGCTTTCAACTCTATCAATCACTACATTCTTCTTGGCAGACTCATCAGCCTTGGTTTCTCAAATGATTGCCATGCCTGGTTCACCAACTACTTCTCTGATAGTTCAGTGTGTCAAATCGGAAGGCCTGTTGTCCGGACCTCTGGCTGTCTCTATGGGGATGCCACAGGGTTCAATTCTCGGGCAGACTCTTTACTCTGTATATATCAATGATGTTGCTCTTGCTGCTGGTGATTCTCTGATCCACCTTTACGCAGACAACACCATTCTGTATACTTCTGGCCCTTCTTTGGACACTGTGTTAACAAAACTCCAGACGAGCTTCAATGGCATACAACTCTCCTTCCGGGGGGCCTCCAACTGCTCTTAAATGCAAGTAAAACTAAATGCATGCTCTTCAACCGATCACTGCCCTCACCTGCCCGCCCGTCCAGAATGACGACTCTGGATGGTTTTGACTTAGAATATGTGGACAACTACAAATACCTAGGTGTCTGGTTAGACTGTAAACTCGCCTTCCAGACTCACATTAAACATCTCCAATCTAAAATTAAATCTAGAATTGGCTTCCTATTTCACAACAAAGTATTCTACACTCATGCTGCCAAACATACCCTTGTAAAACTGACTATCCTACCGATCCTTGACTTTGGCGACGTCATCAATAAAATAGCATCAAACGCTCTACTCAACAAATTGGATGCAGTCTATCACAGTGCCATCTGTTTTGTCACCAAAGCCCCATATAATACCCACAACTGAGACCTTTATGTTCTTATTGGCTGGCCATCGCTTCATACTCGTCGCCAAAGCCCTGCCTTATCTCAGCTCACTGGTCACCATAGCAGCACCCACCCATAGCACGTGCTCCAGCAGGTATATCTCACTAGTCCCCCCCCAAAGCCAATTCCTCCTTTGGCTGCCTTTCTTTCCAGTACTCTGCTGCCAATGACTGGAATGAACTGAAAAAATCACTGAAGCTGGAGACTCACATCTCCCTCACTACCTTTAAGCACCAGCTGTCAGAGCAGCTCACAGATCGCTGCACCTGCACATAGTCCATCTGTAAACAGCCCATTCAACTACCCATACTGTATTTATATATCTTGTTCCTTTGCGCCCCAGTATCTCTACTTGCACAGTAATGTTCTGCACATCTACCATTCCAGTGTCTAATTGCTATACTGTAATTACTTCGCCACATGGCCTATTTATTGCCTCCCTTATCTCATTTGCACTCACACTGTATATAGATTTTTATTTTTTACTGTGTTGACTGTTTATTCCTTGTGTAACTCTGCATGTGTCGAACTACTGTTCTTTATCTTCGCCAGGTCGCAGTTGTAAATTAGAAAATGTTCTCAACTAGCCTACCTGGGTTAAAAAATGTAAGAAATAAATGGAAGTAGTTTGGAACCACCAAGACTCTTCCTAGAGCTGGCCACCTGGCCAAACTGCGCAATTGGGGGTGAAGGAACTTGTTCAGGGAGGTGACCAAGAACCTGATGGTCACTCTGACAGCTCTGGAGTTCCTCTGTGGAGATGGAAGAACCTTTCAGAAGGACAACAATCTTTGCAGCACTCCATCAATTTGGCCTTTATGATAGTGGCCAGACGGAAGCCACTCCTCAGTAAATGACACATGACAGCCCGCTTGGAGTTAGCCAAAGGGTACCTAAAAGGACTCTGACCATGAGGAAACAAGATTATCTGGTGAAGCATGGTGGTGGGGATGTTTTTCAGCGGCAGGGACTGGGAAACTAGTCAGTATCGAGGGAAAGATGAACAGAGCAAAGTGTAGAGATCCTTGACGAAATCCTGCTCCACAGTACTCAGGACTGCAGACTGGGGTGAAGGTTCACCATCCAACATGACAACGACCCTAAGCACACAGCCAAGACAACACAGGAGTGGCTTCAGGACAAGTCTCTGAATTTCCTTGAGTGGCCCAGCCATAGCCCGGAGTCGAACATCTGTGCTTCAACAAAGTACTGCATAAATGGTCTTTAATACTTGTGTAAATGTCACATTTCAGTTTTTAAATGAGCAAATATAAAAAATACTCTCTTTTTGCTTTGTCATTATGGGCTATTGTGTGTAGATTACTGGGGGGAAAAAACTATTTAATCTATTTTAGAATACGGCTGTAATCCAAAGGCAGTGTGTGTCTTTTAAACGGTAAACTTATTAAAAAATGTAATTTGGCACATCCCTACCGTTACCGCATTTATTTCTTTGCTCTTAAAATTGCTTGCAGCATCATTATAAAAATGCAGTTACAACCAGAGGTTTAAGCATGGTTTACACATTGATCACGCTGATTAGCATCACTGCGCAAAATGGTACACAGCATCTGGATATCTGTGCAACAAATGTTCAACATTCACCTTCTGCTACCATTTCTGTCCATCAGTCTACGCATGCAGTTTGACGCAGCGTATGCACCACACAGAACGCACTGCTGCTGCAAGGCAAACAGTGTTCCAGACTCTGTCGGTGTGATCGAGGTGTTAGGCACAGCGCTCTTAAATTACATACTTAATATGTAATTAGAAACCCATAAAATGTATTGGAGTGAATAAGAACAGAATATGAATATGTGTGCAATGGGTTAAGTAGAGATGGATAAGACCCATGCTTCAGCCTATGTATTTATAGCCACTATGCTGCATCATTTGGGCTACAGGTGATAATGTTTATTGCTCATAGCATGCATGGTCCAATATGTTAATGTATATATTTTAACCAATATGTTATTGGGCTCATTTCTGGAGGGGGAAATTCAATTTTAGATGGTGTTGACATTTAATTTTTATTTCCATTCTTTGGAATATGTCCTTTTTAAAGTCTCTAGAACTGAGCTCAGCAGTCCTCCTCCGACATACAAATGATCACAGGAAGGACCCTGGACACCCTAAGGAAGGAGACTAGAGTTAGTCAAACTCGCAGTTTCATACATGTACAAAATTATGCACTTTCCCTAAAAGCAGGATGTTTTTATGGGAGGTTTACATGAAAGGGGAGGTTTACATGGTCCTAGACAATTGATCTGAGACCGACTTAAGTTTCATTCATGTATGTTTTGTTTTTTGCTTCATCCCCAGTGTGATGCATGGAAGTGTTGTCAATGAAGTTACTCACTGTTAGTATGTACATCATGTACAAATTTAATGGCAGATGTTTGTCATCTGTAAATCATGGTAGGTAACAGTTGTGAGAAGGGTAGTATTGGCTACATAAGTATACGGTTTATTTACCAAAGGGCAGTAGGTTTCTCATTCTGTGTAGTAAGAGGAATGATATATCAGATTTTTCTCAATGGGAAATCTGTGAAAGTCAATAAATGGGCTCTGTTTCCATAGGAACCCCATATCCTGTCCACTCCTGGAGTTAAATAGAAAATCTTACTTTTGTCCTGGCTAAAAAGAAAATGGTGTTTGGCAAATCATAACCTTTTGACCTTACTCTTTTTAAGTGAGCCATTTGTGTCTTCCATGGTATGTCTTGAATGGATATGACATCCAATTTTGTGCTTCTGTAGCCTTCAAGTTGTGCCATTTTACATATGGGGATAAAAGTAGCTTCATGTGACACACATTCCCCCTTTTTTAAGAATAACATTGCCTTATTCAAGGAGGCTTACAGATGTCATGCTGCTTATGTAGAAGAGAAACTCAAACTCCATCCGCTAGGCTAGCCAGCAGAACTCCCTCCAATGCTGTGCCTCGAGGTCTGTGAAATGTGAGCCCGTTCGCTATTGGCCTGTTGCTGAAACGGAGCTGTAGTTAGAAGGCTTTGAATAGGAAGCTGCTCGAGTCAGGAGGTCACTGTCGTCTCCAGGACAGGGCTAGGTGTTGTGCTTCTATCTATGCCCAACACAGTTCATGAGCTTTACTCATGACTACCATTGATAAGAGCTTTATCTGAGCATGCCTCAATTCGGATCTTTGTTTATTTTTATAACTCAGTTGTAGTGAACTGTAGGAATCCTTTTATAAAGTAATTTTGGTTTCTCCATACATCCTGTAAGTAGTTGTTGGGTTGAAGTTGCCTCTGACCGCTTGTATGAATTACGTTTGCGTTTTGCCTTCAAATAGTTACCCAAGCCACCTATACCAGTTTGTCAACATTGTGAAAGGGAAGTTCCGGTATGTGTGAGACGGTAGGACATTTTTAGTTAACAATTTGAAAATGAGCATCTCCTTATTACTTGTCTAGGAAACGATTAAACACCAGGGCCAACATTTTGTCCTTCGAGCTACATAAACAAGTGCACTGTTGGCGACGGAATGTAAGATTACATAGTTAGGAGTCTCAGACCTTTTTGGTGTCCAAGCATATCCCCTCCTTTGTTTCAGCAGCCAGCCTGCTATTGTTACAGGCATAAACTTATTATATCACATGTTATAATATCTAGGCCTACTAGCGTACAGCCAGTTAGCCAACCTCATTTCAGAATGGGACTCTCCCGTATACTACGTATTTTGAAGATAAACATTCAAATCATAGACTGTATTTTGCCCTTTTTTCTTAGATAATCCTGCTGCAGCTGGCTGGGACTCTCCCGTATTCTACGTATTTTGAAGATAAACATTCAAATCATAGACTGTATTTTGCCCTTTTTTCTTAGATAATCCTGCTGCAGCTGGCTGAGGGTGTTATTATTTTTTGTTGTGGTGGTGGTATGGAGGAGGCCGGTGCTTGCCACAATGCCCTCCTTGTGTTTTCTGGGCAGGCAGAGCCTGACTCTGCTCCTGTCACACAGTTGCTTGCAGCACTTGTCCTGCCACTTGGCTTGACATTTGACCTGTCTGCTGCCACGGAGTCTGGGGCTAGGCTACCCCATATCCCATCCATCTACAATGTGACTATGTAAGAATGTTTACCTACAAAATACTAGTAATATCTTCTATTTTATTGGTTCCTGCTCATTTTAATTGTTGTAGAGCAATTTGTGCTTATTGCTTTTTTTTGAGAAATGTTTCCTTGTCATATTAGTTGCATATTTAGGTTGATACCCATTACCTTAGATACTATAAATGTTTGAAGTAGAATCTCAATGAAATGGGGCACATACTTATTAAAAGGGTACAATGGGATTGAAATGGTCGCTCTACCTGTTTTTAAAGTGTTCTTCTTTGAATCCACATAAGAACATTCTGGGGGAAAAGCATTCCTTTGCTTCATTGGCAACAGATGTAGAGAGAATTTTTGAGCTGAAACTTTGAGTCCTAAAAGCGGTATGGTACTGTCTAGTGTATGGCAGCTGTTTGGCCGAGTAGGCTGAAATAGACCTCATGAGCGGAGACTGAGGGGTTGTCTAATGGTGGCCATGTGGTTGTACCCTGCCTTCAGTGGGCCTGGTGCCTCAGTGGCAGAAGGAGCTGTCAGCTTGAGGAACAGCTGCCCTGTCCACCACCATGAGGCTACCTTTAGTCGTTGATGTTGAAAAGAGTAATGGATACACATTTGTTATATGCTGCATGTGCCATTATTTTACATTTCAGTTGACTTTTTATTTTAGTGCTGACAAATTCCTTGAAGATCTATGACAGGTAACTCATACTTGGGAGCTCATTTTGTATCTGGCGACAGAGCTTGCTTCAGGAAACCTAAGCTCCTTGTCCAAGTAGCAGCAGCTGAGATACACAGTGAGGGGTGGAGGCGGCACTAACATTAGCCCTGAGTGCACCCTGCCAAAGGAAGGACATTAAACCGGGCACTGAGCCAGCAGCACAGACTGGGGACCCTCCTATTACGTGTTTGTTTGGGTGTATGCTCTAATACTTTCCGCATTGGAACAAGAAGCTTGGCTGCCAATAGAGAGGATAGTGGGACGGGTCACATCAATATTGATGCCGTGCCCGGCCTGACCTGCTCATCTTAGCCAGACCTTAGGCAGGCAGGTCAGCAGTGTTTCACTTGGACACAAATGTAACTTTTTGTTAATGTTGTGATGGCTGGCTGGGCGTCTTATCTTGTCAGCAGGACACCAAGACCCACAAACTCACTTTTTGGAGTCAGAACAACAAACCTGACAGCCTACACTTCATGGTTTTATAAGTCAAAATGAGAATATCAGAGGCAATATTGGCTTTGTTTATTCATCACAATACTTGGCGGGCTCTGCCTCCTTTTGTTATGACCTGAGTCCTACTGTATTTCACAACAGTTTCCTTATTGGATTCATAGACCTCTGATGTAACTTCCCTTTTCTGTTGAGCAGTTTCTAGGATTTAGGACCTTTTTGGGCTGGACCCGGCTAGTCCGGTTCCTGTTTCCTCCGGTAGCCTTAATATCCTTATTTTAAGCAGCAGGGAGTGTGGGGCATCTGGCAGTTACCGCAGTCACTGCAATCCATGGGATTTTGCGACAGGAGAGACTGCTCATTTCACTAGTTAGACTACCTCTCTCAAAGCACCATGTTTGAAGTAGACTGCTCGTCTCTTTTTTCCAAAAGAAAACATAAGGAGCTAAATTTGACCTTCGGTTATAATGAGAACTGTTAGGTGTAATGGTTTTTGGAACCAGTTTGCTCACTTGGAAATTGAGGTACTGACCTGTTTCATCCTTTATAACCTCTGTGATTATTATTTGACCATGCTGGTCATCTATGAACATCTTGAAGAATAATCTGGCTTTAATGGCCATGTACTCATAATCTCCACCCGGCACAGCCAGAAGAGGACTGGCCACCCCTCAGTCTGGTTCCTCTCCAGGTTTCTTCCAAGGTTCCTGCCTTTCAGTTTTTCCCTTGTCACCGTGCTTCTACATCTGCATTAGACTGATTTTTATGATTTTTCAACGCTGATATTTGTTTGTAATAATGACAATTACAACAATACTGAATGAACACTTTAACTTCATATAATACATCAATAAAATCAATTTAGCCTCAAATAAATAATGAAACATGTTCAATATGGTTTAAATAATGCAAAAACAGTGTTGGAGAAGAAAGTAAAAGTGCAATATGTGCTATGTAAGAAATCTAACGTTTCAGTTCCTTGCTCAGAACATGAGAACATGAAAGCTGGTGGTTCCTTTGAACATGAGTCTTCAATATTCCCAGGTAAGAAGTTTTAGGTTGTAGTTATTATGGGAATTATAGGACTATTTCCCTCTATACCATTTGTATTTCATTAACCTTTGACTATTGGATGTTCTTATAGGCACTTTAGTATTGCCAGTGTAACAGTATAGCTTCCGTCCCTCTCCTCGCTCCTCCCTGGGCTCGAACCAGGAACACAATGACAACAGCCACCCTCGAAGCAGCGTTACCCATGCAGAGCAAGGGGAACAACCACTGCAAGGCACAGAGCGAGTGACGTATGACACGCTATCTACCTAGCCATTTCACTTCGGTTACACCAGCCTCATCTCGGGAGTTGATAGGCTTGAAGTCATAAACAGCGCAATGCTTGACGCACAACGAAGAGTTGCTGGCAAAACGCACAAAAGTGCTGTTTGAATGAATGTTTACGCACCTGCTTCTGCCTACCACCGCTCAGTTAGATACTTGTATGCTCAGTCAGATTATATGCAACACAGGACACACTAGATATCTAGTAATTTCATCAACCATGTGTAGTTAACTAGTGATTATGATTGATTGTTTTTTATAAGATAAGTTTAATGCCAGCTCGCAACTTACCTTGGCTTACTGCATTCGCGTAACAGGCTGTCTCCTTGTGGAGTGCAACGAGAGAGGCAGGTCGTTATTGCTTTGGACTAGTTAACTGTACGGTTGCAAGATTGGATCCCCCGAGGTGAAAATCTGTCGTTCTGCCCCTGAATGAGGCAGTCAACCCACCGTTCCTAGGCCGTCATTGACAATAATGTGTTCTTAACTGACTTGCCTAGTTAATACTAGAGTGAAAGATGTGCAAGTAGAGATACTGTGGTGCAAGAGGTTAAGGTCAGTGGAACATTGTAGATACAAACAGTGGTGGAATGTTTGTGGTTGATAAAGGCCACGTACAATGCACAGGCTGTCTGAGCAGCACACAATGACGGGTGTCTTGGTGTTATCCTGAGGAAAAGCTGTGGCTTGTTTTTTTTTTTCCACGAGTTGCTCCCTCATCCCCAAACAACATTGTAGCTGTAAGCATGGGGCTGAGTGATAACTCAGAGCGTTCCACAACAGAATTAATAAGAGGCCTACACAGTGGGGCTGGCCTATCCAGTATGATTTACTTTTATTTTTGCCATTTAAGGTGTGATCTCATCAGGGGATTCTAGTATCAAGAAACAGTACAGCAACACCCCAGATAACAATTGTAAATGTTTTAGTATTGCTTACCAAATTGCTTTTGTCTGAATTTCCTAGCCTTATGCTAGCTATGGCCTACATCTAGAAAGGAAACGGGTACATTTCCAAGTATTGACATGGACATCTCTCCACTACTGTGGCGTATTATCACCATTTCTTTCTCATGCTAGGTAATGATACATGCTGGCATTTGTTTCTCCTAAACATGCAAATAGGATTATGCTTATTTACATAATTACATAACTACCAAGGAGAGAAACCGGTTTCTGTTGACAATTTGCTGCTTAGATTTTGAAAGGGGATATTGTTAACTCCCCCGTGTGTGTGTGTTCCATTAAGACAGATCACCACTGTTTTCCAACAATGAGCGCTTGCAGACATTTGTCTGTGGCTGTATTTCCTTTTGTAGAGGAGTTATTAGTGAGTGAGGTACAACGTTAGTACCAGTCTAGAAGTGTTGCTTGTGTATGCAGGGATCTACAGTGCGGTCATGTCTATCATTTATTTATGAAGGCTAATATGAAATTAGTCTAATGGGATAAAGAATTAACACCTGATTATGCGAAACCCTCAATTTTCTGTTTTATCTTGTTCGGTTTTTTTGGCTGTTGAGTTGGGCTACTGTAAGTAGTTGCACAATATTGTCACAACCTAGTGTAATTCATTAGACTAAATGCTTACTTGAGTTTATAAGCATTCACAATTATTTTTATTATCTTCCCAAGAACTGCTTCAACTGCCATGTTTTATTGGAAAAAACAGAACATTTGAATCCTTCCTCTGAAATCATTGTTACTTTCTTTTTGTTTCTCCTTTTTCCTCCCTTAGGAAACGACCTAGAGGCCTTACAGATACATTTGTTCTTTTGTCGCTCTTCTAATCTGCATTTTGTGGAGGAGAAGCGGCGAGATCTGGGAGCACATTTTTGTTTCCGCAGTGATTAACTACCTCAGCCAGCAGAAGGAAACGGCGAGGACGTTGAGGAGGCCGGCAAAGTTTCCAACAGCAGTCCTATCAGCTGGCTTCCTTTTAACCGCCACAGACAGTGTGAAGAGAATCTCTGACGGACTGGTTGTCTGCCCTCCACTCTGCTCCATACACACAGAGAGGAAGTGAAGTGACAAGGCACCATTGTCCTACTGGATAACAGATTTTGTCTCTCTTTGTCAGACTCCTTGCTGTTGACCAGTGCCACATTTCTTTTCAGATTCTTTGCTTTTTTTGCTTACAGCTTTTAAAGATTCTAACTATATATGTTATACAAAAGTACATTTTCTGCTTCTATTTGAAGGAATTGTTATGCACATGAATCTTGTCTTGGAATGAGAGAATCGTGGAGTGTTTTCAGTTTTTTGCACTGTCCTCTCATAAACCATTGACTCCTTTTGAGTCCAATTCGGGAATTTGCATTTCTACCTTTTTATTTTTGCTGGGACTGTCCACCGTGACCTGCAGCAGGGCTGCACATAAACATCACACTTAGTCAACAATTCTCTACCCTGCATCACTCTGTTAGTTACAAAGCATTTTGAGATGAATTTCTGGTAGATGGAGCCCTTAAGTTGTCTTTTTACATAAATTCCAGGACTATTGGTTTGTTGTATTCTATAAGAGAGAGAGAGCTTCTGGTTGGCTGAAATCCGGAGCTTCCAGAGTCAGCCTGACACTTATGTATTGTTGTAGTGCGCAGGAAAGTAAAATGGACTACAAGCGGCGCTTTTTGCTCGGCGGGTCCAAGCAGAAAGTGCAGCAGCACCAGCAGTACCAGATGCCTGAGCTGAGCCGGACCCTCAGCGCCCCCCTGGGCTCCACCTGCTCCCCCATGGGTGGCTCCACCGGGGTGGGTATGCCCGGCAGCTGCCAACCACCTCCCTCCACCCCCAACACCACTGCGGTCGCCGACATCCAGCAGGGCATCTCCAAGTACCTGGATGCACTGAATGTGTTCTGCAGGGCCAGCGCCTTTCTCACTGACCTGTTCAGCAGCGTGTTCAGGAACTCTCACTACTCGAAAGCAGCTATGCAACTTAAGGACGTGCAGGAACATGTCATGGAGGCGGCCAGCCGGCTGACTGCAGCAATAAAGCCAGAGATCGCCAAGATGCTGATGGAGCTGAGTGCTGGGGCTGCCAACTTCAAAGACCAGAATGACTTCAGCCTGCAGGATGTGGAGGTAAGGGGTTGCCAAGGTTACAGTTACTGACCTGGACATACACTGAACACCTGTCAAAAGTAAAGTTATTACATTATCCTGACAATTAGGCCTACCTGTAAAATAACATGATTCTTTTCCATTCCCCTCCTTTCCATTTCCCTGTCAATCGGGGGCGGCTGGTAGGAGGAGCTATAGGAGGAAAGGTTCATTGTAATGGCTGGAATTGGGATGTCAAACGTGGTTTCCATATGTTTGACTGTTCCATTTATGCCATTACAATGAGCCTGTCATCCTATAGCTCCTCCTACCAGCCTCCCCTGCTGTCAATAAGCATGTTTTGCAAAAAGGGAACTTTTTAAAAATACCACATTTTGTTATGAGGGTCTAGACTATAATTTTTTGCAATTTCTTTTGCACTTTTTGCTTTGTTTCTTATGTTCCATTTTTCTAGGGCAAGGCTGCTGCTAAGATGCCCAGCTAAATTCTCTCAGAATGCATTGCTCCTTGATTCAGAATTTCTTGGCTGAAATTAGGTCCTGACGCCCAATGTTAAGCGGGTGCTAGGATCTGAGGGCGAGGTGCGAAAAGCACTGAGAATGTGAGAAGAGGGCAGGAACCATCGTTTATGCTGAGAGAGAGTCTGACTGAGCATGCAGGGTGATCGGTCTGTCTATTACAGGCCAGCAAAGTTGCTTACAGTGAGTGTTTTGATTGGGGAAATAGTAACTGAAATTAGACTTCACTAGTGTTTTGTGGATGAGAAGCCTTATGTGCTCCTGATGCCACAGCTGTGCCTCCTGCCTCGCCAGTCAGAAATGAAGAGGTTACAGGGTAGTGCACTCCTAAATAGTACTCAAGAGAAATGCCAATTTATGTAGTTATTTTTAATTCCTCTGTTTAGGCAGCAAGCAAATTGCCTCTTGTGTAGTGAATGTTTGAGATGTCTATGCTCTCATCCTGGAGATTAAACAGATTTAGGAAGCAAGGCCTCGGTGGCAGACAGTGAGTGAATAAGCTGAATGTTCAGGCCAGGGCTGTTTTATGAGAGGGACTGCAGGGCCTCAGTGGATGTGGTTGTGCCCAGAGCAGGAAAGACTTTTGCACCACAATCTGTAATTTAGACTCTGTGGTCTTGGATATGCACAGATAAATATTAAAGGAGGGGAAGCCCAACTCAGTGAAAGTTCAGACTGCGGCAGGACTGTCTGGCAGCCACACTGACTCACTCTGGCTTCAGCTAGCGTCTGTGAATAACAACAGTGCGTTTGTCAAATAAGTGTGCTTTTGCTCTACCTCTCTTGCCAATATGCAGGAATTGAGGAATGAATAAGATATTCAGACCTGGTTGAGTAGAAGGAATCTATCAACAGACAAAGTCCGAAATGGCCATGTGCATCATAGGCCTACTGTGTACCTTTACTAGACCAGTGAGTTTCACTCTATTCCACAGATTACGGCATCACTTTTTATTCCACCCCCATTTCCTCCATAAGCAGCTGAATATTGTTTATGTAAAATTGCTTTTCACATGCATACATGGTACACCTTCAGATTTGGCCGTTTCAATGCCCCCAGAGATTTACTACATTTGTGACAAAGGACTTTTCCATTTGTGCGTGTTTATGAACATTTATCTTGGCAGTTGTATGTAAAAGATATAATTGTGTGTCTGTATGAAGAACAAAAAAATACATTTTGAGTTGGGAGAATTGTGGAATGTTGAAGGAAGCAGGATAATCCCCCCCCTTCCCTAAAATCCAGAAAGTCCAGTCAGTATGGAAAACAAAATGTGTTTTTATCGGAGCTTGGCTACACTGGCTGCTCAAAGTGTCTCAGCTGCCAAATATGCATGAAAATGTCACTGTTTATTAGGGGGCAGTCTACTGAGTGTATGAGCGAAACCACAGAGGGAGCGAAGGTCAGGCCAGCCAGACAGGAGTCCTGGTTTCGATTGCATACTCCTCGCATCCTCTCTCCTCGTGTCCTTCTCAAAACCCACTGGAGGAGAAGACTAGGAGAAGACGAGGAGAAGACATTGAGATCTTCTCCTGGTTCTGAACATGAGGTAACCATAGTGCAGGCAGGGCCAGGGCCAGAGCCAGGCAGACAACTGCACTAGCAGCACTCTCAAAACACCCCTGAAAAATAGAATGGCAAAAAAAACACTCTGTTTACATGTCGCTTAGGAGTGCATTTCAAACTACTTTTGGATTATGATTGGATTTTAAGGCTCGTATGAATGTCTTATTTTTGTGTCATCACAAATCAACAGCATTATTCTTAAAAACCACTTTAACCAGTAAAATGGCTATTTGGCTAGCTTTTGCTACAGCCTATATCAATGAGCGTTAGCATTATAGCAAACTGATACTTCCAAAATTAGTTATTTTGCAAAGATCACCAAATATATTCTTAGCGACTGTTTATGCAAGAGTCAAAACGTCATAAGAGTATGAAAACCCTGAAAAGTTTTGTTTAGAAGTAGGCTGTCGAATGGACACAGATCGCGATGGTTTTCTTACCTCCGCCAAGACTCTCATGCATCTGTACGTGACATCAGTGTGTCGTGTACTGGAAAAGGGTCTATAGATGTTACCTTTGGAAATGCCCATCCTACAGAAGACAGGCTAATATGTTGCGGGCTACTCACTAACAGCACTAAAGAGGTATCTTAGACAGGAAGAAAACATGAAACACGAAGGCATCTGGTTTTTATTCTCACTCCTGGGATAGATGATTTCCCCTTCAAGAAGACAATAGATGTGTCCTCGCACTACACGTGCCCTTAGTTAATGGGGAAGATGAGTTTTTTGATTCATTCTTACTGTTTAAGCCTGCCTTTCAGCCTTGTATGCGGCTAAAAGTTGGCTTGGCCCTGTAATTTTATTCCTCATATTTTCCATGAGCCAATTTGAAATTTCATCTTATCCCCATGTGTGATTAATCATCTTTTGTTGCAACCTTTACATTTTTCTTGCTACATAATCATGTCCTTTTGTAGTTTGTCTGTTCTGTCCTTTTTATAGTGTTCTGTGCAGCTGGTCCAAAAATAATAGTATTAATGGTATTATAAGCAATTTGACATCACTTTTCAGAATGCAGAGCTATTCATGACCTTTTTTGCCTCTTCGCCTTTGGACAAGTAGGACTGATTTTTATAAAATTTTAACCAAAAGCGTAAGTCACTTAAAATAAATAAATGGTCTTTAACACCATTTTACATCATTGTATGACTTTGCAAAAGAAAATGCATTACTATATTTTTAACCATAGAGAATCAGACACAAATGTTGGCTACACTCTATTGGCTATTCATATTCAAGCCTGTCTCAAATGGTTGGCCACCTTTTGGTAGCCTATAAAATATTGCAACATTACAATTACAACCAAATACTTTTTATGTCTTTATAAAATAATTCCCTCCAGGGCTGGTAATTAAGGGCACATTTTTGTCACTGGGACGATCTAGGTCTACGTTTCAAAACAGACACTGGGACAGTTCTGGGATGACACATCCAAAATCCATACAACCACTGCACTTAAAAAAGCAGAGGCTGATCAGACCATTTTTAGATTAAAATGTTAACTTTTTTATTTCTTCATATTATAAGCTCAACAATGCGCACATGGCTGTTTTGGTGACGTGCAAATGTTCCAAAATGCAATTAGCGGAAAACCACCGGGAAAACACTGTTCTCAAAATATGTTGGAAATGAAGAAAGCATTGACATTGTGTAACCATAATCTGTAATAATAAGGCTTTTGTTACATTCACAGAGATTTTATGTTAAACAATTCGCCACTCAATTCCGTGACAGCCTACAATTTGTTTGATAGTCTGCATTAGGAAAATGAGGGAAGAGGGACCATCTCATATCATTATTAATTGAGCCAGTGTTTGGTATGCATTAGTCATTTGAGAGTGAGGTGTTACCAGTGTTTATACTGTGATTAGCAGTCCAACATAAGCAGCACGTGTTTCTCACCCTCATAACTCTTGGTTCAGAACCAATACTGCATGTTTGACCAATTCCCTTATGTTAACTGTTATTTGGTCCTATTTCAGAATCAGAGCTGAAGAGGGCTCTAAAGGGTTTGGACCTAGCCTTGGAAATGGTCCGTAAGTGTATAGGCCTAGTCTGTGTCTGTGCCCCCATGATGTGGTGTTAAAGAATGAGGACATCCCAGCCTTGTTGTTCCTGTCTACTTTTAAACAGGGTGGCATATTTCTGTCCTTAACAGCTCAGCCAAATTATATTTTCAGCACGTACCTGAAAAAGAACCCTGTGACCACAGTGAGCCGGCTGTGGTGTCCGGTTGCTCTTGTTTTGCTCCTCTTTTTGCTAACTGGACAACAAACATGTCTGACTCCTACAGCTTTACAATTCTTTCCTTCACTTATGTAAATGTGAACCTTATTGTTTATGTGAACCTTATTGTTTATATGAATTGCCCGTTGCACAGGGTCTGGGACGGTGCCATCATGATGTGGAAAAATCTGCTCCACTATTAAGTTGAAGGAGAAGAGCGAACTTTGTTTCCAGTTGTAAGCATTGCTTGTTGTGCTTTACAACTACAGTGCTAGGCCTTGACTCTCAGAGTAGACTGTGTTATAAAATCAAACTGAGATTCCCAAATATGGTAGAAAGTTATTTGCTTGGGTAACATTGCACTGTAGACTGGTGTTGTGTGGAAAATGAGAGGATGTGTTATCAAGCGGCACAGCAGAACATGGCCTTGATATAGAGACATTTTTTTTATTTCATCCTGCCACAACTTGAGCTGTTTTTTTTTTGTACAATGTTAGCCTGTCAAATGTTTTCCATAATGTTCTAGTGATATGAACCAGTTGAAATTGAACTATTAAATAGACAGTGCTCTTCAGTGACTCGGTGTAATGCAGCCTTTATCCAGCCTTGAACTGTTTTTGGGTTATAGCCCTTCACAATATACTTTCTTACAAGTTGTTTTTGTGGGTAATAATGTCATGTTCTTAAGCTGGGTTTTCCTCAAACAAGAGCATCTTTAAGCAGTAAATTGATGCAATACCTGTGACTCTATTTAGGACTGATTTAAGAGGACTCTGAGGGTTATCAAAGATGTAATTGTTTTTAAGGAGAATTTTAAACAACCAAGTCTCTGAAGCTAACATCACTTAAGTAACTGTCTGAGTAATGAAAAACAAGGAATGCCAAGGCCATATGCTTTGAGAACTAGTGTTCTTAGAAAACAATGATGAATGATCAAGGCTCCCACTAATTTAATCTTGTCAGGGGTGTGATTTTTTATTGTTGTTGATATTATAGGGAATTCCTGCTTTTCTGCCGTGTCTCTCTTCATTAATCATTGACCTTGACCAATCCCCCAAACCAATAGGCTAGTGTTCTTGATTTTCTATGTTGTCCTGATCACCTTTGAATGTTGTTCTCTCTAGGTGCTGGGTCGTTGCTTCCTAACAGTGATGCAGGTGCACTTCCAGTTCCTATCCCAGGCCCTGCAGAAGGTGCAGCCTGTGGCCCAGTCGTGCCTGGCGGAGGCCCTCGCCCAGGCCCAGGAGCGACGCAGCAATGTCCGCTCCCAGAGCTCCTGTCCTGGGCCCCTGACGGAGCTGGAGGAGGCTTCACGATCATGGAAGGGTGCAGCCGAGGTATTTGGACATGGAGGCCAGGGCGCCCCCAGGACTCACCAAGGAGCTTCCTGGTGTGACTAGCTGGTGGAAATAGGCTGTGTTCAAAACGTGACAAGCTGACTGTTATACATTCCTATGAAATGCAGTCAGCTACCATTCCAGCCTCAATTTCCACTTAATTCCTGTTGAGAAGTTTGTATATACAGTATATGAGCCTGTATTGATAGTTTTCCCTCCTCCACTTTAAGATAGGCCTACACATCCCCAAACAAACCCTAGCTAACTGAAATGGAGGCTGTTTTGTGAGAGGAGCTAGCTGGCTAATCCCGTAGCTAGTAACAGCCCCCCCGGCACATTTGGAGCTTTGCTCTGTACATTGGAGCCAGAATGGAGAATCGTGAGTGGCCTGATTGATCTGTTAAGCCCTGGCATGTGGGGTGTTAGCCCTGGAGGGAACGGGGCTGGATATCCTGCTGGAATGTGCTGCTGCGATATGGCCGGGCTGGGCCAGGCCGGGCCTCACTGCACTGTTGGGCAGTTTCCATAGAGGGAGGCGGTCGGTCTCCCCTCTATAGAAGCAGTTATTCACAAATCTAGGCCCAACACTGTTCTGAAATGTACAATCTACCAGATGTGTAACCAAGTCACTATTATTGTAGTCACAAGCCAGTCTAAAGTCAAGGTCCGACTCTGAAATAGTCACAAGTAGAACGGGTCGCGTCTCAAATCAAGTCCAAGTTGTGCGTTCTAAGTGCGAGGCGAGTCAAGTAAAAATATGTAATCTATACATGCAATGACTTGTTCAAATACGAATATGTCTGTTAGAGGCTACCAGGGAGCCCTTTTCATTAGTTTGTCTACAACACACTTTGATTATATAATAATTAATTTGAACAAATTCCAAATGCAAGCTTCATAAATAAATGACACATTTCAAGCAATTTTGACATGGCCAAAAGACCAGTATGACATACCGAAAGACCAGTACGTCTATGCTCGTAATTAATGCCTGCAAAGTAAACGGTTAAATTGTTTGGTGATCAAGGATATTTATGGAAATCCGCTCTCCATACAGTTTGACATTTGCACTGCACCCAATCCTATAGCGCTACAGCAAATCGTTAATCTGTTTGTTGGCTCATTGGTTCTCAAACTTTTTGACCCGCAACCCCCAAAAAGCAGTGGTTCAAAGCTCGTGACCCCACGCATGTACATGCACGCACAATTTCTGCTCCAATGTAGCCTGTCATTACAGCCATAAACGTTGATGCCGTTTCAAACGCAACATATAGAAATAAGCTGTGTTTTACACATTTTGCATTTGTAGCTGAAAGTCATTGTTAGCAGCCAATATCAACTAGGTATGGATGTCATGTCACTTCTCTAGAGTCCAGAGCAGAATCATACTGCTGCCCTGTATGCAGCGGGGTTGCAGGATTGGATGGAAAGCATGGTCTGTCTGCACTGCACGCTATCACTTTGGAGAGCCGCCTACGGTATTGCACTAAATTGCTCGTTGCCAACTGTCAAGTAAACTGCCCTTTTCTTCCTCACAAATACCGTAATTAATTTGCCAGAATGTTATCTTCATCCCATAATATTGAATGCAGTGCGACGTTACAGCCATCTTTTAAACATGTAGCCACCCAAACTAGGCCTATCTGAAATATGAAAATGATCAATGAAAATCTCCATGTCGCCTGTTATTGTTCTGTCAAATATGCCTCTGTAGTAGATTTCTAAACTGTTTTATCTGGATAATACAAACATAGGCCTACTCTGTTTTTGTCTGGTCATCAATCAATGCTGTGTGTAAACTGCTATGTGACCTGAGACTGTGCTGTGTTCCAGGCCACGGGACGTCTGAGGGAGAGGGGACGTGACGGCTGCCTGGCAGGCATCCAGGTCCAGCAGCTCTTCTGCTCCAACAACCCCAACATCCCTGATCACCATCTGAAGGAGCTCAACATGAAGATCGACAATGCCTTACAGGTAGATGGCGCACGCAGCAGGACCACCACAGCCTTGGTCAATGTCTGAAATGACACCCTATTCCCCAATATAGGCTTGTGCACTGCTTTTGACCAGAGCCTTATTCCTGGTCATTTTCCCTGTAATGTGCAATATTTTTAATCAGGGCTCTGGTCAATAGTATTGCACTATATATGAAATAGGGTTCCATTTCTGACTGGGTCAATAGTGCCCTACAGCACAAGGGCTGCTTCAAATCAATGTGTTGATGGCTTGGATATGAAAGGACTGGATGAAGCAATTGCCAGCCTGACTTACATGTTTATACAAATGATTTTGTATTTTCTTTCGCCAGGCTTATAAAGCAGCACTAGAAAGTATGGGCCACAGTGAATATGCACTGAAGGCTGGCTTTCACCTCAATCCCAAATCTGTGGAGGCAGCTTTACAGGTATGTTTACTCTAAGCACAGGATGTATTATAGCTCATTAGGAATGGTAAAGCCTTTTATTATAGTGGCTGTGATAAGGGAAAAACCCAGTCTCAAACCTATCTGTCTCTCGCTCTACTATGTAGGGTTGCTGCAGTGAGGCAGAGGCCCAGCAGGCTGGCAGGATGCAGACCATCTCCCAGCCCATTCAGTGTGAACTGCCCACCATCCCTGTGCAGATTGGTGCCCACTTCCTCAAAGGAGTGTCCTTCAACGAGTCGGCGGCTGACAACCTCAAACTGAAAACGGTATTCCCTGCGGTCTGTTATGGAGGACTTGACGTTATAGAATGTTCAGATATTGCATAGAACATATATGATAGTCTCATGTTAAATTGGGAGTCATCAGCTCAGGAGTCGTATTCAGTTCTTTTTAATACATTTCTATCTGCAACATTGTGAATACACCCCTGGCATTGGCTCGCTCTCAACCTGGCGCTAGGCTACTGTGATGGGTGGTTTCCTAAGTCTTTCATAGTCCGACCTTGCTGACCAGAATGGATCACTCTGCTCTCTAGGAAGTGAGTGCCGCTTAGACGGTCATTTCAACCACTGATGACTTACGTGGTTTGTGAGTCTTGTATTTGGCAAGGCTTTAATGTTTTGATGTGGATGTCTTAACACTTATTCCATGGTACATTTGATGCCTTGGGTCTGGATAGAATCAGCATCTGCGTCGTTAGTTTACAGATGGATTCTCCTCCAGTCTGTGGGACAAAACTAACTTGTGTGATAATTGCACACACTATCTATCTGTCAGTTATCTGACTCACCATTTACCAAATTCAGAAATAAACAGCACATTCATCATCAGGACCCTTTGAACTAGAGAGCCTAGACACTTTAACAAGAGGGGACTTAGTCCCTGGACTTTGTAGTTGTTACTGTTTCCTGTTCTGGTGATTGTTTGTGTTTTAGAAGAGATGAATAGGACCCACACTCAATATTGCTCCACCATGCCTTTATTTGGCAAAAAAAAAAAGTTTAAATCCGAAGTGGATCTTTGTCAGATCCACATTATTGCCTTGCAGAAGAAGTCTTGTTTTCACACCGGCCACCCTGTTTTGTATCCTCAGCACACCATGTTGCAGCTCATTAAAGAGGCAGTGGGGCAGAACGGAGTGACTCCCCGGGACGACTCCCCCCGTTACTGAGGTCCTCAACCAGGTCTGCCCTTCCAGCTGGAGAATGGCCTGCAAGACTGCCGTCCAGTTACTGTTCGCTCAGGCGGGACTGGTGAGTACAAAGCACTTAAGATGTCAACAAGGGCAGCAAATGCACCCAGATTAAAATACTTGTCTCATTAGATGTCAACAAACTGTTGTCTCAACTTAAATTAGCTGATGGATTGTTTTGATTTAGCAGTACGGCCATGTGGTTCAACCAACTTCACTTATTTTATGAAAAGGTAAAGGAATATTTAATTCGATAGAGGTCCCTGCCTTGGGCAGATTCACTATAACTCTACAGCCTCTGCTTAGTGAAGCCTCTACATTATAGCTCTGGGCCTGGCTGCAAGTTGTAGTCTATTGTAACCTAGAGCCCCTTTGTTTGGGAGGTGTGTAATCGAGATGATGGGAAGGTATGTTGGGTTCCTTTGAACGTCCAAGAGGTGTAAACAAACTCGTTGTAGACACACAGTGAAGCCAACATTCCTGCAGCATCTGGGTAAAGGATGGGGTCATCTGGTTGGATCTTCAAACAGATCTCTGGCTGTTCACTTTGAAACGAGTCTCCCCCAGCCAACAGAGAGAAAGCAGCAGTCCTCCTACTCTACTTTATTTCCTCAGTGTGGTCTGTAATATTTAGTGCGTCAGGCCTGGGGAGTGTTCTTATCCACCCAACAGCAGCGCTGTGTGTAAAACAAACCCTGGTGGTGGATGGGAGCTTTACATGAACTCCTTATCTGGTTATGAGCTCTGAAGAACAGACCACCTTCTCTTAACATTACTTATAGAGCGGATCTGCCAGACAGTGAAAATGACTTTATTATTTCTGGGATGTTAATTTTCAAGTTCTCAACAACTAAATTGGCCAATTTTCCTTTTTTGGGAGCCTATGCTGCTGCATCTCGCTCTTGTTTTTCTCTCTCTTTGCCTGTGACCTTGTGAGTCTGAGACCTGGTGGGTGTGGTGGTATGTTTCTCACAGGCCTGGACTCAGCCCTCTGACTGCCCAGAGGTCCTGAGGATACACCTGCTATATAAATGACAATAGGCTGACTTCCTGTGAGACAGGAAGGAGGGTCCTCCCTCCCCATGACCCAGTTGCATTTGCCTCTTTTTCAAAGAACTACTGGAAAATATTGGGCTGGATACCTGAAAGCGTGGATATTTGTTGTTCACCCAAAGTAGCTTACATTGCCTTTGCCCACATGCTCTGACTATGGGCAGAGTTAGTACTAGATCTTATTTCATTATATCCATTTTCTATTTTAGAGGAGACTGGTGTGTTATTGTGGACAGATTGGTACTCTATCTGCTTTGCTTACAGTCAGAGTCCAGATAAAAAAGGGCCAATATAATGCTGTAGAATTGCTTGCACAAGCGTAACTGGCTATGAGGGAATGCATTCTATTAGAAGCTGTGCTGATGCAGCTCTCTGAATGACTGTGTGGACAGGTGGTTGTTGATACTGCTCAGATGGAGAACAAGGAAGCCTATGCTCCACAGATTGCTCTGGAGGGCTCCAGAGTTGTGGTACAAGTACCCTCCACATGGTGAGTAGGATTATTCATATTTGTCTCTTCTGCCCTCTGTGGAAAAAACAATCTGCTTGCTTTACATGTCCAAAAAATAATTTGGCTAATAAATACATTTAGCTTGCAGCTTAAAGCTTGTAGCTTTATCTTAGCAAGGGAATTCCAAGTGTTCAGAACCCTTTGACATACAATTGGCTAAATCGGCAAACTACATACTTTCTATCCACATAAGCCAACACTGGACTCAATCAACTATCACATTTGGACAGTAAAGTGAAGTATTAACAGACCTTCTATAAATATATTTGTGTTATGTTGGACATGCCAGTCGTGCTGTGTCCTGACTGTCCTGTGTGTAGGTGCCTGAAAGAGGACCCAGCCACCATGTCTCTGTTGCAGCGGAGTCTGGACCCAGAGAAGACCCTCGGCCTGGTGGACGTGCTATATACTGCCGTCTTTGACATCAATAGGTGGAAGGAGTGCAAGTGAGTGGATGTGTATTGTCCAAGGCATTTTCACATTTGCATTTTTAATTCCGAGAAAAAATCAACCTGCTGTGTGTTTGCATTGGTTGACAGAGGTGTAGCTCTCATTCTCAAGCTTCAGTTTACATTTGCCCTGAAAGAAAATCTTGAAAAAGCTAGCTAGCTATTGTAATTTTCCATGCCATTGAATGCTTATTATCTTCTCCCTCCACAGAGAACAGGCCTTGCCCACCATTCAGATGCAGTTACAGCGGGAGAGCCCTGACTACGGGATGCAGGTAGACCTGCCTCCTGGAAATGGCTCCAAAGCCTCCAGTGGACTGCCCAAAACTATCTCCAAGCTAACTTCCAAATTCACAAAGAAGGCCTCTTCCAGCTCTGTGTCCAGTGGGGGGGGTGGTGGTGGTGGTGGGGGCAGCTACTCCATTCCCAGCACCCCGTCCCATAGCATGCTCTCTGGCAGCAGCTCTGAAGACAAGCAGTTTAAGAGCCTGGGCCACGCAGTAGACGGGAGACTGCAGAGCATCTTACAGCTGGGCAACCTGTCCAGCAACCCAGACCCCACCCAGCCCCAGAACGGTTCAGTGTGTGACGACCAGGGCATGAACCTCCCCACGGACCAGGAGATGCAGGACGTCATTGACTTTCTCTCAGGTTTCAACATGGGCAAGTCCCAGCAAGCCTCCCCACTGGTCAAAAGGAGGAACTCTGTAGCGTCTGCCAACGCCGCCGAGCTGAAGCCCCCGAGCGGAGCCACCGACCGAACCCCCATCTCCCAAGCGGTCTCTCACAGTTCACTGCAGCCCCCTACCCAGAGTATGCCGCAGCAACAACAACAACAACAGCAGCAGCAGCCACCACCACCACAGCAGCCCTCCCAGCAGGCACTGCAGTACTACCAACACCTCCTCCAACCTATTGGTCAGCAGCAGCATGCTCCACCTCAGCTGCCCTCCCAACAGCCTCCACCCCAGGCTCTTCCCCAGCAGAGAATGTCAAGCAAGTGGCTGAGTGGTTCCAGCCAGCAGCAGCCTCCTCTCCAGGGCCCCCCTCCCCCAGCAGGGCTCTCCCCCCTTGGGCCCATTGGCCAGTGGGGCTCACCTGGCCTCCCAGACCTGAGCTCGGACCTGTACAGCCTGGGGCTGGTCAGCACCTACATGGACAGTGTCATGTCTGAGATGCTGGGGCAGAAGCCACAAGGTCCTCGCAACAACACCTGGCCTAACAGGGACCAGAACGAGGGAGTGTTTGGGGTGCTGGGAGACACTTTGCCCTTTGACCCTGCAGGTGAGTAATTTTTCTAATGTGGGTGGTGTTCAGTAGGGAGTTAACATTTTGGAACAGAGTGAAACGGGGGTATACTACGGTGTTCCTCACTGAACATAACCTAGGTGGTTGATAATAACACTTCAGAGCAGTGTGTGACCTGCATATTGTCATGTTGAAGGATGCAGTCAACTACAAAGGCTCCATATAATAACAATGAAAGTTGGCTCCTTCCTGCACATTGTTGGTCAAAGTGTATCCAGGGTGAGATCCAGTGTCTTGACCTCCGATAAAGAAAAGTAGCCTCCTTTAGGACTGTGTTAAATCCCCCTCCCTCCCCATTATCAGTAGGTTGTCTGGGTTGTGGTGGTGAGGCAGGCAGCTCACAGCCTCCAGGGATTCCATGGTAGGAGAGAACTGTGTCAGCAGTGTGGCTTGGAGCTGTGTTGACTGGGCTGTTTCACAAAAGACTGAGAAGGAAAAATGAGACACTACTGTTTAGCACTGCAGTCATTATGCCTGGAAAGGATAGGTTGCTTTTGATTTCTTGGGGTTTTGTGGTTTGGAGATGTGCTTACATAATCTCATTGTAACCATTAAAGCCATTTTGGGGTGTGATACTTCTCTGACAGAAAAGTATATGATCTAGTTTCTGTGATTTCCATATGATTTCCTGAATGAATAGTGGCCATTATCTGGTGCAACCTGAGGAGGAAGTGAAAATCCTTCATAGCCACATCTCTCATTCAGATACATTTTCAAAAACTTTAAACTACAGGACCTTACTAGAATCTCTCCAAATGCACTGTAAATGTAGGTTGTTGTCTGACAGTGAGCCCCCCCCAGCATATCTGATTTGTCATTTTAAATGATATGCTGAATTTACAATGTGTCAGTTGCTGTTTTTACAGTGCAGCAGACTCTTTGAGTGGAGGCCATTGTGTTCATCTGACTTACGGCTATTGTGCTTTTTCTGCTATGGTAGACAGTCTGGCTGAATGGTTTGAGCTGTGGAGTGCGAACACGCAGAGAAAAGCTGAGGATGTCAAACTGAACTGTTTTTTTTGTGGGGGTTTTCTCCCTTTCATATGCAGTTGGCTCTGACCCCGAGTTTGCGCGTTACGTTGCCGGAGTCAGCCAGGCCATGCAGCAGAAACGGCAGGTGCAGCAAATCCGTCGACCCAGCAACACCCGCGGCAACTGGCCCGTCTCTGATGAGCAGCACAGGACCTGGTCCCACCCAGAGTACTACAGCGAGGGGTACGTTCCCCATTCATAATCAATACCTAACATCTCTGCATATGACATAGGGCTCTATATAGTCTGCCCAAAGTAGTACTACATAGTTCATTCAAGGCTCTATACACCACTCCATCTCACATGACACATGCCTACTAGTACAATTTATTCACACCTCTATGTATATAACATCTCTCTATAAAGTATGCCAATCAATCTTACATGCCTCTTAGTGATGTTCGATTTGTAGAATGGTAAGAACAAGATGTTCAGTGTTTCAAGTAGTTCTGAGAATGCCACTTACGTGAAACAGGGAGGCGGTCAACAGCAGCTGGTCAGCCAATCAGGGAGACTCTGCCAGCTCCAGTGATGAGACATCCTCAGCCAATGGGGACAGCTTATTCTCCATGTTCTCTGGACCTGATCTTGTTGCCGCCGTCAAACAAAGAAGGTACAACTGAGTCACCATAGTGTATTACTGTTCTTTTGGTTTCCCTACAACCTGTTTTGTTATTCATGAAGTGAACTATTGATATTGTGCTGTAGAGCTTCATGTCTCCTCTTCTGCCTGTAGAAAACACAGCTGTGGTGAGCAGGAGGTGTGTACCCTTCCCTCTCCTCCCCTCCATCACTTGGGAGATGATAATAACCAGGTAAGGAAAGTGTGTACTTAGGAGTCTGTGTGCAGCACAGTAATTGGGCCACAAAATGTAAGCCTCTATCGTTCACTATGTGTGTGTGTGTGTGTGTATATGCATCTGTATGATTATATATATATATATATATATATATATATATATATATATATATATCTATATATATATATATATATATATATATATATATATATATATATATATATATATATATATATATATATATATATATATATATCTCTGTATGATTATATATGTGTATATATATGTAATAATATATAATATGCCATTTAGCAGACGCTTTTATCCAAAGCGACTTAGTCATGTGTGCATACATTCTACGTATGGGTGGTCCCGGGGAACGAACCCACTACCCTGGCGTTACAAGCGCCATGCTCTACCAACTGAGCTACAGAAGGACATGTATATATGTGTGTGTATGTATGTATATATGTGTGTGTATGTATGTATGTATGTATGTATGTATGTATGTATGTATGTATGTATGTATGTGTATATGATATGTTATATTGAATCGCTTTTTATTTATTCTTGCTAAAGATATTGTATTGATCAACTCCCATTTCCATCCATTCTACTCCACAGGAAAGCAAAACTAAAACTTGGCCTCCAAAGGCCCCATGGCAGCACTCCGCTCACACTCAACACAACACCATGCCCAATCCAAGCTCTTCCCTGTACCAGATGAACATCCCTTCCAGCCAATGGAGTGATTCCATGCAGATGTTACAGTCTCCGGTGTGGTCCACTGCCAGTGACTGCCCTCCCTCCACCGGGATCTCCTCTGGCTTCTCTCACTACACCCAGCAGCAGCAACAGCAGCACAAACCCATCAGCAAGGGCTTTAAATCTTTCCCCATCAAACATGAGCACAGGCCCTCCTACCTTCACCAGTACTGATACAGACCAAACAAATGAGTCCATTGGCATGATAGAGTAGCTGTATTTCTGAAGCAAGTTCCGCTGCGACCATTATTAATGTTGCCCTTTTGGAATAACCATTCAATTGAAAACATTAGTCTAAGTATGTGTTTTAAGGCAAAATTACATTGTTCATACTGGCTTAATATTTTGTATGTATTTTTCCATTTCAAATGCCCCCTATTTGAAAGACATTCTATACTGCCATGTTGTAAGCAATGCATGTCATGCTGGCAGCAGTTAGTCTGCCTGATACATTTTATACTGTGTTTCCTCAGACAAGAGCTTGAGACATGCATGGCCATCATCCACTTTTCTTCTTCTGAAAATGTGTATGGGATAAGATTTTAGGGGGTGGGCTCTAAATGAGGCACTCCAGTTTTCCCCATAATTATATACTGTCTACATAGCTGTAACTGCCAAATCTCATGTAAAATGACTGATTACAGCTAACATCTACTGTTCCATAGCTTGTAAATTACTGAAGTTGAAATATAAATAATAATTTACTACTTTTTATTAAGAGGCTTTGAGCAGGCTCAGCATACATAAATCATTGCAGAGGTGTAATTGAAAAAAATATAGCAGTAACTATGTGCCATGTTGGTATTAATAGCACTTTCACAATATTATTTTCCAACCAAAGCGTTGTTCAGAAGATAAATGGTGCTGAGAGAAGTAAGAATATTATATTGATCATTAATAAAGTTAAGAGCCCTAGTGATAGTCTGATCAAAAAGCGCATTCATTTCCTTTTCTTTCCCTGATTTGGCAGTTCGCTTCAGAATGACTAACTCAAACCTAATGTTTGTTCCTTTTAAAATACAATATTTTCTTGTACAAATATTGACAGTATTAATCTTATTTTTGTATTTTCTAACATGTTATATACCATATTACAACCGCCCCCCCCAAGATGTGAAGGCACATTAATTTCTTTAGTACAGAGTTTAACTACACCATATATCTAAAGGTTACCAAATATGCCATTAAACACTAAAACATTGTGAGTAGGGTATTTTTTAGCCATGTTTCTATGGCTACGGGCTGTATTTAAAATGCCCAGAATGTTACATTTTTGATGTTTGCGGATGCCAATGTTGCCTGTATTTATGAAATGACACCATTTTTTCTGAAAACTAACATACTTACCATGTTTACACAGATTTGTTTGCTGTATATACATAAATATATCTTTTTATAGTTCTGTGCTTTGCACAATCAAAATATAGGGTGTGTTGCTTTGTCTGTTCCCCTTTTGCTGCCTTTTTTAAAAACATCTTTATAGACCTTGGACTGTAACCATTAGCATCTTTCCGCTGTGTCAAAATGGTTTACTAGTGGCATCTACAAAAAAAAGAATGTTACCCTGACAGAAGGTATGAAGGGGGACTGCTTGGCTTATGTTGCTTATTGTTCTCTTGAGCTGGCAACTGAATCTTCCTAAGTGTACCAGCAATGCAACAACAAAAAAATAATAAAAATGACTAGCAATTGAATGTTGGTATTTTCTATGACTTCATGCTGTCACAAATTACAGTATGATCCTTTGAGGGGTGACAGGCTGTTGCAGTTCAGTGAAATCCTTTGTCAACATGATAGTCATTGTCCGAGGCTACCCGTAGTAGTGTATTTCAAACTTTACAATTCTGGGACCTAATGCTGGTGGTGATTTGTTCACGAACTGACCTGTTGGGAGTAATGATATTCTGCGACAGCTCAGTATGCCCAAACTACACTGCTCAAAAAAATAAAGGGAACACTAAAATAACACATCCTAGATCTGAATGAATTAAATATTCTTATTAAATACTTTAATGTGCTGACAACAAAATCACATTATGAATGGAAATCAAATTTATCAACTCATGCAGGTCTGGATTTGGAGTCACACTAAATCAAAATGGAAAACCACACTACAGGCTGATCCAACTTTGATGTAATGTCCTTAAAACAAGTCCAAATGAGGCTCAGTAGTGTGTGTGGCCTCCATGTGCCTGTATGACCTCCCTACAACGCCTGGGCATGCTCCTGATGAAGTGGCAGATGGTCTCCTGAGGAATCTCCTCCCAGACCTGGACTAAAGCATCCGCCAACTCCTGGACAGTCTGGTGCAACGTGGCGTTGGTGGATGGAGGGAGACATGATGTCCCAGATGTGCTCAAAAGCATCAATGCCTTCCTCTTGCAGGAACTGCTGACACACTCCAGCCACATGAGGTCTAGCATTGTCTTGCTGTAGGAGGAACCCTTGGCCAACCGCACCAGCATATGGTCTCACAAGGGGTCTGAGAATCTCATCTCGGTACCTAATGGCAGTCAGGCTACCTCTGGCGAGCACATGGAGGGCTGTACGGGCCCCCTAAAGAAATGCCACCCCACACCATGACTGACCCACCGCCAAACCGGTCATGCTGGAGGATGTTGCAGGCAGCAGAACGTTCTCCACGGCGTCTCCAGACTGTCACGTCTGTCACATGTGCTCAGTGTGAACCTGCTTTCATCTGTGAAGAGCACAGGGTGCCAGTTGCGAATTTGCCAATCTTGGTGTTCTCTGGCAAATGCCAAACGTCCTGCACGGTGTTGGGCTGTAAGCACAACCCCCACCTGTGGATGTCGGACCCTCATGGAGTCTGTTTCTGACCGTTTAAGCAGACACATGCACATTTGTGGCCTGCTGGAGGTCATTTTGCAGGGCTCTGGCAGTGCTCCTCCTTGCACAAAGGTGGAGGTAGAGGTCCTGCTGCTGGGTTGTAAGCCCCCTATGGCCTCCTCCACGTCTCCTGATGTACTGGCCTGTCTCCTGGTAGCGCCTCCATGCTCTGGACACTACGCTGACAGACACAGCAAATCTTCTTGCCACATCTCGCATTGATGTGCCATCCTGGATGAGCTGCACTACCTGAGCCACTTGTGTGGGTTGTAGACTCTGTCTCATGCTACCACTAGAGTGAAAGCACCGCCAGCATTCAAAAGTGACCAAAACATCAGCCAGGAAGCATAGGAACTGAGAAGTGGTCTGTGGTCCCCACCTGCAGAACCACTCCTTTATTGGGGGTGTCTTGCTAAATGCCTATAATTTCCACCTGTTGTCTATTCCATTTGCACAACAGCATGTGAAAGTTATTGTCAATCAGTGTTGCTTCCTAAGTGGACAGTTTGATTTCACAGAAGTGTGATTGACTTGGAGTTACATTGTGTTGTATAAGTGTTCCCTTTATTTTTTGGAGCAGTGTATATTAAATGCACCCCATGTTACTTTACAGCACTAGGTCAGGAAAGAACTCCTGGGCAGAAAAAAAGAGCAAACGTTATTTTCAATAACAAAAGATGTGAATCAATTCAGAGGAAATGATTACCCATTTTGTATGATGGCTTTATATCTATTCTGGGCTGTCAATGTTGGTGCCTCTCCATTGGTGGGGATCTGAAAATTGGAATCTGAGTCCATTTGCAACCCGTCACTGGTTAACATCGACAAACAATTGAAACAGTCAAGCAATGAATGCATTTTCATTGAGGGACAAAACATACATGTTTGGCTGGCATCTGCTATGGTTCCCAGGTAAACAATATTGCGGTGCAAGATTTGATGATATCTGGTGGAGAAAAGTTGTTTACGGTATGTTAGTTAACACGGCAGGGTGGCCAACCCTATTCCTCAACGGGATTTTGTTCCAGCCCTACCATAATTATTTACTCATCAGTAACTTCAAATACAACAGGTGTAGACCTTACCCAACAATGCAGGTAAAAAAATAATAGCAAGGCTATATATACAGGGGGTACAGGTTAATCGAGGTACTATGTGCATGTAGGTAGGGTTAAAGAAAATATGCATAGATAAAACAGCGAGTAGCAAGTCAGTTAAGAACAAAATCTTATTTACAATGACGGACTAACCCGGACAACCCTGGGCCAATAATGGGACTCCCAATCAAGATCACCTGTGATACAGCCTGGATTTGAACCAGGGACTGTAGTGACATCTTGCTACGCCACTCTGAATCAGGTGTGTTCGTATAGAGCTGGTTAAAAATCTGCAAACCCAATAGCTCCAGGAGAAGGGTTGACAACTCTAGGGGAAATAAATAGATATGGATGAAGTTGAACTTACTATACACATTCCATTGAAGGTACTCTGATGCACCTTACCAGCTGTTCATTTTCATCCAGCAACTGAAAGTTGGAAAATATTTTTTTAAACTGTTACAGCTGGCAACTTGTTTACCAAAGCTACCACCTTGTATGATATGTAGGCCAAAAAGCAAACCAGCAGTACTGCCACGAGGTAAAGTTGGTTTTATATTCAAACATTCGCCAAAAGCCATTTAAAATTGTAAAAATCAATAACTAATTCATTGATTGTCACAGTAACATAGCAATGGTTTATTTTATAAATGTCTAGCATACTTTTACAACTTTTGCTTTGATAGAAACATTTATAAAAACCAAACGTTTTCACTGATTATGACAGAAACATCTAACTAGGTATGAGTTATTCTATAAATGTCTGGCATAGTTTTACAACCTTTGTTTTGATTTTATACATCAAATCTATGAAATGCCATTTAAAGCGGTATAAAACTCAGTCACAGTTTGTTACAGAAACATCAAACTAGGTATGATCTATTCTATACATGTCGAGTATACTTTTTTTTAAATTCCAGTTTTGATTTGATAGAGGGCATGTGGTCAAAGTTTCAACAAGTCAGTTATACTTAGACAGGACCTGGTAAAAAATGCTGCATCTTCAGTCATATTAAATTAGATTACAGGGAAAAAACTATGGGATGAAGGGGTAATGCAATCTTTGGAGAATAAAATTGATGACCTACGCGCAAGATTAAACTACCAACGGGACATTCAAAACTGTAATATCTTATGCTTCAAGGAGTTGTGGCTGAACGATGACACTATCAACATACAGCTGGCTGGTTATAGGCTGTACCGGCAGTATGGAACAGTGGCGTCTGGTAAGACAAGTGGCGGCGGTCTATGTATTTTTGTAAATAACAGCTGGTGCACGACATCTAAGGAAGTCTCGAGTTATTGCTCGCCTGAGGTAGAGTATCTCATGATAAGCTGTACAGTTGTGGTGAAAACTTTTGAGAATGACACAAATATTAATTTTCCAAGTCTGCTGCCTCAGTTTGTATGATGGCAATTTGCATATACTCCAGAATGTTATGAAGAGTGATTGATTGCAAAGTCCCTCTTTGCCATACAAATGAACTCAGTCCCCCAAAAACATTTCAGCCCTGCCATAAATGGACCAGCTGACATCATGTCAGTGATTGTCTCGTTAACACAGGTGTGAGTGTTGACAAGGTGCTTGGAATCATTTTTCTTCCTCTGTCAACAATGGTTACCTGCAAGGAAAAACGTGCCATCATCATTGCTTTGCACAAAAATGGCTTCACAGGGCCTCCCGGGTGGCGCAGTGCCACCAGAGACTCTGGGTTCGAGCCCAGGCTCTGTCGCAGCCGGCCGCGACTGGGAGGTCTATGGGGCAACGCACAATTGGCCGTCGTCCGGGTTAGGAAGGGGTATTCTTGTCTCATCGCGCACGAGCGACTCCTGTGGCGGGCCGGGCGCAGTGCGCGCTGACCAGGTCGCCAGGTGCCCGGTGTTTTTTCCGACACATTGGTGCGGCTGGCTTCCGGGTTGGATGCGCGCTGTGTTAAGAAGCCGTGCGGGTTAGGAAGGGGTATTCATTTACATTTACATTTAAGTCATTTAGCAGACGCTCTTATCCAGAGCGACTTACAAATTGGTGCATTCACCTTATGACATCCAGTGGAACAACCACTTTACAATAGTGCATCTAAATATTTTAAGGGGGGGGGGGGTGAGAAGGATTACTTTATCCTATCCTAGGTATTCCTTAAAGAGGTGGGGTTTCAGGTGTCTCCGGAAGGTGGTGATTGACTCCGCTGTCCTGGCGTCGTGAGGGAGTTTGTTCCACCATTGGGGAGCCAGAGCAGCGAACAGTTTTGACTGGGCTGAGCGGGAACTGTACTTCCTCAGTGGTAGGGAGGCGAGCAGGCCAGAGGTGGATGAACGCAGTGCCCTTATTTGGGTGTAGGGCCTGATCAGAGCCTGGAGGTACTGAGGTGCCGTTCCCCTCACAGCTCCGTAGGCAAGCACCATGGTCTTGTAGCGGATGCGAGCTTCAACTGGAAGCCAGTGGAGAGAGCGGAGGAGCGGGGTGACGTGAGAGAACTTGGGAAGGTTGAACACTAGACGGGCTGCGGCGTTCTGGATGAGTTGTAGGGGTTTAATGGCACAGGCAGGGAGCCCAGCCAACAGCGAGTTGCAGTAATCCAG
Source organism: Oncorhynchus gorbuscha (assembly GCF_021184085.1). Lineage (NCBI taxonomy): Eukaryota > Metazoa > Chordata > Actinopteri > Salmoniformes > Salmonidae > Oncorhynchus > Oncorhynchus gorbuscha. The sequence goes on from NC_060176.1 coordinate 8,440,611, forward strand.
ACGGGAGATGACAAGTGCCTGGATTAGGACCTGCGCCGCTTCCTGTGTGAGGCAGGGTCGTACTCTGCGGATGTTGTAGAGCATGAACCTACAGGAACGGGCCACCGCCTTGATGTTAGTTGAGAACGACAGGGTGTTGTCCAGGATCACGCCAAGGTTCTTAGCGCTCTGGGAGGAGGACACAATGGAGTTGTCAACCGTGATGGCGAGATCATGGAACGGGCAGTCCTTCCCCGCACGAGCGACTCCTGTGGCGGGCCGGGCGCAGTGCACGCTGACCAGGTCGCCAGGTGCCCGATGTTTTCTCCGACACATTGGTGCGGCTGGCTTCCGGGTTGGATGCGCGCTGTGTTAAGAAGCCGTGCGGTGTTTCGGAGGAAGCATGGCTTTCAGGTCGTCTCTCCCGAGCTCGTACCTCTGTCATTGCCAACAAAAACTTTTGTTATTGACCAAATACTTATTTTCCACCATAATTTGCAAATAAATTCATTAAAAATCCTACAATATGATTTTGTCTGTCTGTTGAAGTGTACCTATGATGAAAATTACATTACATAAATCATCTTTTTAAGTGGGAGAACTTGCACAATTGGTGGCTGACTAAATACTTTTTTGCCCCACTGTATATTAACTTGACTAACCGGTGCCCCCACACATTCTCTGTATCCCCTGTATATAGCCTTGTTATTATTTTACAGAATGCTCTTTAATTATTATTTTTTTTACTGCATTGTTGGTAAGGGCTTGTAAGCATTCACTGTAAGGTCTACCTACACCTTGTATTTGGCACATGTGACAAATACAATTTTATTTGATTTAAATAATTATCCAAAACGGAATTATCCAAAACGTTTATTGCATGACTACTTAGTAAGTACTGCAGCCAATGTTAATTGGTGATGCGTCCCAAAATAATTGATATTAAAGTTTCTGACAGGATTGTCCATCAGCAAAAAAAAAGTTGTGTAGTGAAAGTTTTCAAAAACATTTACAACCAACCAGAATCAATTGGACACAGTAATAGATAATGCAGCTTTAATATTTTAATACATGTATGATTTCTTAGTGGGTAAACTGAGCATTATGCAAAGTAGTTAAGTCATGTATGTCAAGGGACTATGTTACCATAAATAAATCTTCCAGTAAATATGGACATTTCATTTACATGAAATGTAAAAAGACACTGTAGTTGGTACATAGGTCGTGGTGCAGAAAGTTTAGTGGAGAAGCACAAGTGGGACTTTGAGTGAAGTAACTGAGGGCAGAAAAGGATATCAGGGTGCCCAGGAACTTGAAGCTGCTGATCATCTCCATGTTAATGTACAGTAGGTGAGAGAATGGTCAAGTATCACCATCTACTTTGTTTTGTTTACGCTGAGACTGACGTATCACCCCTATGTCAGGTCCGACAGCTCCATTCTGGGGATACACATTTTTATGATAATGTAAAAAAAATCAACATTTGTTATTACAGGATTTACACCCAGAACCCTGAGTCTGCTAACCAGTTTGTGGGTCAGGATGGCGTTGAAAGCAGAGCTATAAAATAAAATGCACTCTGACGTATCAAAAAATGTATAATTGACATTTGTTGTGACAATAGGCAAACTGGAGTTGTACATTGTGCTACACAATCTATTGTTAAAAAGCATCGATATCATGGGGCCCTTTCTTATAACTTCCTTTCCCGGTACAGACACTGCAGTCAAATGCCAACCAGCGGCTCTCCGTCCTACAATGGCTGAAGACGTTTTGCCTGACGTCAAACATTAACAAGAGTGTCAGATTGAAGTGTCTGGAAAAAATGTACTTTTCTCATCTTTACTGGCACAGTTTTAAAATATCTAATTGTAGTCACTTTCAATTGATTCATTGACTCCCAAGAACCATAGATTGTTTGTAGTTCATAACATTAACACAACTGACAAACGCTGCTTGACTGTATTTGGGACACATGTTTTAATAACATTGGCTATTTGATTGGGCTTAATGTTGCATACCTTGTGTTGTGCATGCCTACCAGGTGAGAATCACCTGAATGAATTGATACTTGATGAATCAGGTCTTCTCTGTTGCTTTATCAGCCTCTCCCTTGCCCACTCCAAGCTCCTCTTCATGGTTCCCTTCTGCAAGACACAATTGTGTGAAAATAAAGCGGAAGGAATGGGAACCCTGTTCCTTTGAAGAAATACTGGGTATATGCCTGAAGTTATTTTACCCAAATAAGCTTCGATGGAATATAAATATTCAAAAAGTGAACGTGCACATTAAAGTCTACTCTGTTCAAAAGCTGACATGTAACGTTAGCAAAGGTTTTACAAGGTTGTGACTAGCCAAATGTGCTTTATGTGAGCTTTTCTGTGTTCATGCTAATTCTCGAGCTAGCGCAGCTAATGCTAGCATTTAAACGAAAGCCAGCCGGTCTGAAGAAGTGGCCTACCTTAAGTTGTTGTTTTACTTAAATACAAGGCTTTGGGCTAAAAATGTAACTCAAAAACATGTCCTGCTTCGGGACTAGCCGATAAGTCACATTTAGGAAGCTTGTCTTCCTTAAGTCAAGTCAATGATAAAGCAAAATAAAGACAATAGTCCAAAAATGGAGAACTACCTAGATTTTGAGCATCTCCGTTGTCTAATCTACGTATGCCTGGCCCTGCATTCAAGTAACAATCTTGCTAGTATGTAATTTACCTTGATAGTATTGTAACAACCCTGAATTTATAAGCGCGGAAATCGACTCTGCCGCCTGAGCATGCTTTTACTTCGAGCCCTCGACCTGCTCCCTCCCTGTTTCATTACAGTACTAACACAGTATTAACACGTTTCCGTGGCTGTTATAGTTTACATGTTTTTTCAGCAGGGCTTTTAATAAAACACAAGACGGTGACGTTCACTGCGGCTAGCAGTATGACCGTGCAAAGTTTGAGGCTAACTATATGATATTGTAGCGACCCGCACAGACAGCTGTGTGTTATGTATTAGGTTATTAGTTGGTTGTGTTGTACTTAACAGTACCAAGTGTTTGCAGGGTCCGACATGCCAATCAACCTGCTATCTGCCAATCATGGGAATGTCTGGAATGTTCTGATGCTGGGCATCCTGGTGGTTGGCGGAGTGGGGTTTGGCAGGGGAATGGAGCATTGGAAGTTAAGACCAGGTTTAGCCGTTGTTCTTTCTCTTATGTCTGGGCTTCACAAGAGAAGGTCACGGTTGATTTGTGGGGTATCCTTCATTTATTTTGCGTGGGCTACGGCTTAACAGTAGCCTGTGTGAAGTTGGGTTAATAAACCGTCAATTCGTGAAATTAATCCTCTGTCTGGACAATTGTTCCTTTATGATCTAGTCTGGTCATTACAATATAATATGGCCGGAGTTCGAAGCTATCGGCGTTAGCTAAATTAGCTAGCAATTATCTGACTTAGTTTATGCTAAACACTGCTGATCCTGGTGCTAGATTAACGTTAGCTGCATTTTATAGCCAGTGATGAGAAACCGATCCTTCCACTGTAAACTAGCTGATAAACTTTACGATTCAGTAAAAAATGTCAAAGACAAAACCGTTACCTTGTAAAGTTTCAAAATCTGTTTGCAGTGGAAAGGGAAGTTCCTTCAAATTGTGAAATTTGTTTGAAAGGAGAAGCTAGGGAAATTGGCTAGTAAAATTGCATATTAAAGAACGCGTTAAATTAGCTTGTGTGGATGTATATTTAGCAGCTGTAGGCGTTAACTTGACGTGCGCAGGACCGCTTGCAGACGTTTATTTAGCACATGTTAAACCGCCTGCAAGCACATTTGCACGCCCTTCTTTGACGCGTGTAGGCGTTAATTTACCGCATGGACCTGTTTACTTTACACACATAGCATTAAAGAGATCGCGTTTTGACCACGTGCTTTAAGACCAAAACGGTGTTCCACATTTTAACCTCACCGCTAATATTATGCCTATCCGAACCTTAAATTATGACCCAAAGGCCAATTTCTGTTCATGATTTTTACGATATAGCCATCCGAACTTTGTGGCTACGGTAACTAGTGGAAACAGGGATTTCGTTCATTTTAGTCGAACATTTGCCCGTTCAATTTCAATCCAGTCCCTTGTCTTTACCCTGATATACAATCCTGCTAATCTATGGATTGACTAATTGATGCTTCCTGCTATATCAAGTTCATCTATCCAGTTGTTTTCGACAGGAGTAGGACTCACGGTAGGACGAGAAGTAGCTAGGGAGCGAAGTGAAAAAATGTCCCGTGCCCGTGCTAGTGCGCATGTCAAAATCTAATGAAACTTCAGAAAAAGTCAACCCAATGCTTTCCACAGAAGCATGTCTATAAAAAAATATAACTTAAATACATTTTCAAACTACATATACATGTTCCCCCTTCTCTAGAAAATACCATGACCATACACATATTTTAAATAGTAACTGAAAAGCCCTAAAAAGTCATAAAACAATGACATACACAAATGCTATGAGCCTGGAAGGTTTGCTAGAAGGCAATAATTACATTTCGCCTAAAATCTTGAAAAATATGTGAACTGAGTAGTGTCTACAATTCTTGGAAGGCAACTCGACTGTCAATATAATAAAAACAAGGAGATGGCTATTGAACAATTGTTTATTTTTATAGAGTAAAAACCTGTCTGCAGAGGGTCGGCCCACTTGAAGTACACCATGCTGTTCAACTGCCTTATTTAGAAACAATATCTGGCTTTATTATTCCAGAGGTCGGAAGATGTAACTAATGTAATCAAAACTTTACAGCAATATGTACTGTTTGAAATCTCAAATTAGCTCTGGACCTTACACCGATGTGGTTATTGCAACTGCCCAGGCTCCTGTGTATAAATCCTTGTTCGGAGTCATTATTTTGTGTTTTATCACAAGGTAAGGCTGCCATAGCCACATACAAGCCATCCTGATCTCACGAGCTCACAGATCAGGATGATTCGTACGAGGCTAAGGCTGCCATACATTGCTCTGTATTATCAATCTGTACAACAATTCAGTCAAACTGCACATTTATGAACTACAGGATATATTGGCCTAGCTGCCCAACATTTATGTTCTAGATCAGGTTTATCTTGTAGTGTTTTCAAATAGTACAGCTTACATAGTCATCATACTGTAGGTCAATTGAGAGAAAGAAATGCATAACCCTCCTAGCACTCCCAAACATACTGACAAAAAGTGAGAACAGTTGAAAAATCCACCCCCTTATCCACTGGTCTCAACATCCAGTTCACATCCCTTTATCTTATTTAAAAAAATATCCCATTAAAAAAAAATCTGAATCGCCCCAAGAGGTATGATTTTATGGACAATCCTCCAAACTGCAAGTGCTGGAAAATAGACAGTGCTCAATAGACTTCCCCAAGCATGGGGAAAGGGACAAACATTGCAAGCTTAAAGCACCGATGCGGTTTATTACAAATGCTGGAATTGGATCACTAGGAATTCTTCCAGAAGCTTAGTAGATTGGTTTTAAGGCCTGGAGTATTCACTACCTTTCATCTAACTTCTTCCAACAAGTGAATTTGTTTCCATCAACCTCATGAAAACTTAGCAGTTGGACTTAAAATAAATCTATAAATGTATACTCAAACCTAGTTGTGCAGAATATTATCTCTGATGGCTGAAGATTTTTCCCAAGTTATACAGCCCTTACTATTCCCAACATATTGATGTTATTTTTTCAGGACAAGCTTACGCTAGAATCACTTGTGTGCCAGGCTACTACACTATCAATACAGCTGGTGAATTATACTATTATTCACTGAAGTTACATTAGTGGGACTGAAAAACAAAAAACACCAGCATCTTTGTTTCGAGTTGAGCACACCAGGTTGTTTTTTCAGATGCAACACCATACAAGTGGCAAGCATGAAAATAGACCATCAGGCAAAGCAAGATTGTCTGCTAGAAAAATGTCAACATACATCAGTAACACTGGTTGAATTGCAAATTGTTTTTAAACAAACAGAATAAGTAGCCCAATGCTCCCAGTTGTATTCCATACTGGGGACAAGATTAATCTGGTTACACAGCTGTCTAGGCCAGAAGCAGCCATCTTCTCTTGCAGGGCAAACATTTAGAGGTCAACAATGATTTAATACCATAGACACTTGTTAAGCGGCTGGTTAAAACATGGCAGTTATTTCATATTCAAGCGCTGGGGAGACGAGGGCTAGATAGACATTTCTAATGACTGATGCTCCAAGTTCAGCCATGATAGTTGCAGAAAAGCCTCCGTTGACGACATCCGACTACACAAAAAAAACGCAATAGTCACCAAAAATATGCCAGAGCAAATATGTGCAGCACACCCCATCACTGAATCACAAGGACTGCAGTCCTTCCCAACATGACCTGTAGTTGGTGACCAGCATTAACAGGTGTTGGGAACCACAGGGAATGCTTAGGGGTAGAGAAAACATCCCAAAAGCTCAATCAATTCATTCATATGCATTTCTAAAACCAGAAGTTAAGTGGCAACCACAAAATATCTTTGGGGCAGAAATAACAGCGTGATGCAGTAGAAATACATTCATTCAATATTCAGTAAGATTATAAAACAAATGACCCCGATTAGTGAAAACGCTCCAAAATGTTTTCAGGATGTCTGACCTACTCCGATCTTGTATAAATAGCTTAAAGGTCTGAACTGACTACCTTAATTAGAAAGCAGGATCTCTACACCATCTACTTGATGTACCCCAAGAACATTTACATTTTAGCCTTTTAGCAGGAACACTGAAACAATCGTTTCTAAGAAACTTGGCAAAGTACAGCAGAACGTCAAAACACGGAATAAACGGCTACTAAGAAATAGACTAGGAAAATATAAAAAACAAAAACTGTGACCCGACAGGCTATGTAGGATTTTAGTGCTCCTAAGGTACATTGCAGGATATATCCCCAAAAAATAAAGCTATTTTTCAGTGATCAAAGTACTCACAGTATCAGCGGGATTCTGCATACATCTTTACACAACAGAACATTATCAAATACAATTTTAGTAAGAAAGGAACTCAAATAGATGCAAAAATACTGAATAATTCCACTGGAGTACAATATTTACACAAGTTCTTTCCCCTCTGATTACTGTATAATATCAAACAATGCTCAAAAGCACATTATAATCCTTTGTTGTATTTTTGGGAGAAAAAAATGAAATTGGTAAAGAAACCGCATTCACACCCGTTGAAATCAAGCCGTCAACCCCAGTGCTGGTGGGAAATTTACAGAGTATGTCGTCAATCGTTTTGACAAATATTTCTGGACCATGAAGGGCTACAATTCTTGGTGGATCCATCTCTCTGGTGCACTACGCGGCCACTTTGTTATCCTTCTGGAATAAAGCAAAACATGTTTAAACTTGAACACACATCCAGCCTTTAATAATATCGAGAAAGTCTTGCATCATATTGAACTTTACTTGCATTATAAGTGTGATGTTGGGTTGTCCTGTCCTTTGTTGCGAGTGTGTGCTTATGTACATTTAACTTTGGAATAATAAAATATAAAATCACCAATATTTTTTACATGTGTTGTAAGGAATGATTTACCCTGTATTCATATTCAACAAACTCCCGGCCACCTCTGCTGCTTCCTCGGAATCCTCCCCTGAAGCCGGGTGGGGCCCCACGGGGGGGTCCAAAGGAACCTCTGCTCATGGCACGCCCTCTGCCCCCACGGAAGCCCACGCCGCCACGACTTCCTCTGAAGCCTCCTCGGCCTCGGTTGTGCCTCAGTGGAATGCCAAAGGTCTCCGAATTCATCCTCCTCTCCTCAGCCCAAGTCTGCCTTCTTGGGAATCCTGAACTGCCAGATCGCTCAGCTGCTTTCCTGTAAATACAAAATGAGACCTTTAATGCCAAAGACGAACCTACCGACATGCTTTGGATTTCCATTAGTATGAGACTATCAATACCACAAAGCACAAATAAAAATACAAAAATAGTTTAAGAGAGCAAAAGGGACATGCCTTGTATCATCAGAAGAGATGTTATCAAAGAAGGACTTAGTCTTGTCGTAGTAAACGTTGGCCACCACAGGTTCCTCTTCCTCAGCATTGCCTTCACTGTTCTGGGTCTCCACTCCAGAATCTGCCTTCTCATCTCCATTAAGAGCCTTCTCTGGTTTATCAGGCTTGTCATCTATGTTAGACAATTAAAAAAGGGGTACAAGATTTCTTCATAAACTTGGATTAAGAGGATAAAAAGAGTACACAAAAATGTACAAGTTCCAAGTCAACAGTGTTTGCCTGGGAATTTAGGTAGGAACCCAGGCTAGCCCATGACATTACTGCTGCATGGAATATGCTATAATAATTACAAATAGTACCTTTCAGTTTGAGTTTGCTCTGAAACTCTTTTTCAATCTCCTCCTTGTTGAATTGAGCGTTGGCAGTCTCAAAGTCAAAGTCTTGATCAAACTTCATGGGACCGTCCCTGTGTGGGTTGAAACGGCCTCTTCCACGGTGACCACCTCCACGACCACGGCGCTGAGGGGGAGGACCACCGACTGGGAAGACAAGATAGCAGAGTCAGACAAACAATAGCAAAGCAACCTTTAAATTATATTTAGTTTGAATGCGTATAGATCTTATTTTGACAGAAAAACATGGGCACATTAACACTAGTAAGCCAGAGTACAACAGAAGCTAGGGCGAGAGCTTAAAACAGGTTAACAAGTACACTGGTATTTCATGAGAACCAACTCACCACATTGACGGTGATTCCGGTTGTCACCACCACCTTGCTCGGAATCTGTTCTGTGTATTTTCTGAACCTCAGGGCCTAAATAAAGCACAAAATAAAAATACAAACTCGCAATTATTTTGGCATATCAGTCAAGAGCAACAATATTCTAAACTAGAAAGCCATATGGCCAGGTTCTTCACTTAGAGAGATAGGCAATCAAGCAATTGTTCTAAACAGGCAATGTAGACTAGTCTGTGTGACAGCAGTGTATTGTGGACATTCAGGCCAAGCCTGGCTACAGCCTCCCCTGCCAGCCTCACCCCTCCTCTGTTCCAGGATGTCTGGAGGCTTCTGGTTGCCCAGGGTAGTGATGGGCCTGGCTGATGGGCCAGCTGGGCTCCTTTGTCCCACTGGTGCAGGTGCAGCAGGGGCAGTGGTGGGGGACGTCTGCACTGCCTGCTCCATGGAAGGGCTCTTCCTCAGAGTGTCCAGCTGGGGACTGGTGCGACCTGGAGGACAAGGCAGGGGTTAGCCCAAGATGTACTGTTTACCTCTTGGGGCTAGAGGGCAGTATTTTCACATCCGGATGAAAAGCATGCCCAGAGTAAATAATAATAATAATAATATATGCCATTTAGTAAACTGCCTGCTACTAAGGCCCAGAACCTAGGATATGCATATTATTAGTAGAGTTGGATAGAAAACACTGAAGTTTCTAAAACTGTTTGAATGATGTCTGAGTATAGTAGAAACCTGACAAATCCAACCACGAAGTGGGAAATCTGAGGTTTGTAGGTTAACCTGTTAATCCTACCCCCTACTTAATCGCGCAACATTTCAGCGCCCTGCTACTCATGCCAGGAATATAGTATATGCATATGATTAGTATGTGTGGATAGAAAAAACACTCAGACGTTTATAAAACTGGTTAAATCACGGCTGTGACTATAACAGAACGTGCGTTTCATCGAAAAGCGCAGGAAAATCTGGTCACTGAAAATGGAAATATATATTAATGCGCGACTTGAACCCATTGATAAAGGTGAACCACATTTAATGGGGCTGAGGTTGCAATACCTACAGCTTCCACACGTTGTCTAGAGTCTTGTCATTTGCCTAGGCTTTGTTTCTTGGTCAAACAGACGCAAGGAAACGCATTTCCTCCGGTCTCCGACCGGATATTTTGGTTGAGAATTAGACGGACATTTTTTCCAGACGGACAGCTAAAGAATATACTTTGCCTCGTGATCAATTTGATCACTTATTAACGTTTAATAATACCTAAAGTTACATTACAAAAGTATTTCTAAGTGTTTTGTGAAAGTTTATCGTCAACTTTTTTCATTTAAAAAAATGACGTTACGTTATAAGACGCTATTTTTTTCCGTTTATCACACAGTCTTCATAGATCGATATCTAGGCTATATATGGACCGATGTAATCGAAAAAAGACCCAATAGTGATTATGGGACATCTAGGAGTGCCAACAAAGAAGATGGTCAAAGGTAATGAATGTTTTATATTTTATTTGTGCGGTTTGTGTAGCGACGACTATGCTAATAATTTTGTTTACATCCCCTGCGGGTCTTTTGGGGTGTTACATGCTATCAGATAATAGCTTCTCATGCTTTCGCCGAAAAGCATTTTAAAAATCTGACTTGTTGGCTGGATTCACAACGAGTGTAGCTTTAATTCAATACCCTGCATGTGTATTTTAATGAACGTTTGAGTTTTAACTAGTACTATCAGCATTTAGCGTAGCGCATTTGCATTTCCAGAGCTCTAGATGGGACGCCTGCGTGCCAGGTAGGACCAAGAGGTTAAGTGATTGCCTATCCAATATCCAGTGTAAATGGGGTCAGATTGCACTTCCTAAGGCTTCCAGTAGATGTTAACAGTCTTTGGAAAGTTATTTCAGGCCTCTATTGTGAAAGGCGAGAGAATAAGACCACTCCGAGTAAGAGGCTCAGCTGAAAGCCATGAGTTGTTTATCACACGTGGCGTGAGCTCCGTTCCGTCTAATGACAATGGAATTGTCCGGTTGGAATATTATTGAAGATGTATGATAAAAACATCCTAAAGATTGATTATATACATCGTTTGACATGTTTCTGTAAACTTTAATGGAACCTTTTTGACTTTGTCTTGACTTAGTGCCCACGCTTTGTGCATTTGGATTTGTGAACTAAACGTGAACAAAAAGGAGGTATTTATCAAACAAAACAAACATTTATTGTGGAACTGGGATTCCTGGTAGTGCATTCTGGTGAAGATCAAAGGTAAGTGAATATTTATAACGCTATTTCTGACTTTTGTTGACTCCACAACTTGGCGGGTGTATGTATGGCTTGTTTTGGCGGCTGAGCGCTATACTCAAGAATATCTCATGGTGTGCTTTCGCCGTAAACGCTTTTTTGAAATCTGACACAGCAGTTGCATTAAGGAGAAGTTTATCTTCAAGGAGCCAACTGTTACCTCTTTAAGGTCCAAGGACATTATATGATATATTTAAAAGGTAGACTGGCTCTGGCAGCCAACACAGCCAAATAAGCAATATATATAAATATATTTAAAAAATATATATATATAAAAAAAATATATATATATAAAATATATAAAAAATATATATATATAAAAAAAAAAATATATACATATATAAAAAATATATATATATATATATTATTTTACGCAATTTTCTCCCCAATTATTCGATCTTGGTTCATCGCTGTTGCTCCCCAATGGGCTCGGGAGAGGCGAAGTCATGCGTCCACTGAAACACCACCTAACCGCGCTCCTTAATACCCGCCAGCTTAACCCGGAAGCCAACCGTACCAATGTGTCAACCTCCACTGTTGGAAACCTGCATGGGTGGTGAGCCTGCAGGCACCAGGCCCACCACAAAGAGTCGCTAGAGTGCAATGAGACAAGTAAAGCCCCACTGGCCAAACCAATCCCCTAACCCGGATGACGCTGGGCCAATTACGAGTGGTCCTATTGGACTACCCGACCACGGCCGGTTGTGGCACATATGAAGCTGGGACTGTAGTAACACCTCTAGCACTCATGCAGTGCCTTAGACATCTGCGCCACTCGGGAGCCACAGATACTCAATTTAAACATGAAATTGATTATAAATTGCAATACGGTTCTGGAAACTAATCCCTTTACTTTCAAAATGATTTCACAAGTGCAAAATATACACTTCCTGTACACTTTTAACCAGCTTTCTCACAGATGAAGCAAACAGTATTTTTCAGTGTCACATTTCTGGCAACAGTCTACAGTTACACACAGGTGTTTGGAGTATGCTAGATAGCTAATTAGCACAAGTAGTGCCTCTGTTTTCCATAATCACACGCTGTAACATGGAGATATGGCCATGTGGGAACACTAACCCAATAAAAAAGGTGTATCACTTAAATTTTATTTAATTATTATTTCTCACTGATATTAAAGATAAGACCATTATGCCTCCAAAACCAAGTGACATGTTACTGTTCAGAGCGAGCGCTGGGGCTCTTAACACAACTCCCCCCCATATAGAAGACACCTTAGTCCAATTACTTATGTAATGCACTGATCAAAGGCAGGTTGTGTGATTATAATAATGCAAGTGCAGTTCTCCACTGATGTTAACTGCAAGCAAGATACTGCATAGAACATAAGATTGCATGATATTGAGAGGTAGATATGCTAAAGAAAAAAGTACTAGCTCCAACAGCATTGCATTACACACTGACAATACAAGAGCTTTCAAGATCATTCTTCATTTCAGACATCTCAGAGATGATAGAATGGCAAATCAACAAGATGAATGTACCAACCTCCACCGACAACTCCAAACTGCTGGGACACCAGGGGGCTGGGGTTAAACTGGCTGTAAGAGGGGACAGGAGCCCTGCCGCTAAAGGGTGCATATGAGCCCACAGACTGGAATGATGGGGGTGGAGCATTGGTGGATCCAATAGAGGACTGGGGAAAACAAAATGTTAGACAACCATATACAGAACTATTAAATATGTAAACAGCAAATAAATTTGCCAATGAATCATTGACTAGATCAATGTCCTGCTTACTTGAACAATGGCAGGGTCCTGAGGCAAGGAGCTGGTGGCTTTTGGTGGCTCGCAAACAGTCAGGTCCTTGATGTCACTCCCTCTGAAGATTATGTACTCGAAGACTTCATCCCGTGGTGGAATTGGCCTGTCAGTAGGGCGGTCCTCAGTGCCAAATGAGCGGACTGTTTGGATAAACAAATGCAGAGACAAATTACATTGATTGCCTGCCAGATCATCCACCGTTCATTGTACAGTCTAGTATTGACAAAAATGAAAAGACGTGCAGGACGTAAACAAAGAACGCATGCACATACTTTTCAACCGATCGCTGCCTGCACCCGCATGCCCGACTAGCATCACCACATTGGATGGTTCCGACCTTGAATATGTGGACACCTATAAGTACCTAGGTGTCTGGCTAGACTGTAAACTCTCCTTCCAGACCCATATTAAACATCTCCAATCGAAAATCAAATCAAGAGTCGTCTTTCTATTCCGCAACAAAGCCTCCTTCACTCACGCTGCCAAGCTTACCCTAGTAAAACTGACTATCCTACCGATCCTCGACTTCGGCGATGTCATCTACAAATTGCTTCTAACACTCTACTCAGCAAACTGGATGCAGTTTATCACAGTGCCATCCGTTTAGTCACTAAAGCACCTTATACTACCCACCACTGCGACTTGTATGCTCTAGTCGGCTGGCCCTCGCTACATATTTGTTGCAAACCCACTGGCTCCAGGTCATCTACAAGGCCATGCTAGGTAAAGCTCCGCCTTATCTCAGTTCACTGGTCACGATGGCAACACCCATCCATAGCACGCGCTCCAGCAGGTGTATCTCACTGATCATTCCTAACGCCAACACCTCATTCGGCCGCCTTTCGTTCCAGTACTCTGCTGCCTGTGACTGGAACGAATTGCAAAAATCGCTGAAGTTGGAGACTTTTATCTCCCTTACCAACTTCAAACATCAGCTATCTGAGCAGCTAACCCGAATGCTGCAGCTGTACATAATCTATTGGTAAATAGCCCACCCATTTTCACCTACCTCATCCCCACAGATTTTATTTATTTACTTTTCTGCTCTTTTGCACACCAATATCTCTACCTGTACATGATCATCTGATAATTTATCACTCCAGTGTTAATCTGCAATATTGTAATTATTCGCCTACCTCCTCATGCCTTTTGCACACATTGTATATAGACTCCCCTTTTTTTCTACTGTGTTATTGACTTGTTAATTGTTTACTCCATGTGTAACTGTGTTGTCTGTTCACACTGCTATGCTTTATCTTGGCCAGGTCGCAGTTGCAAATGAGAACTTGTTCTCAACTAGCCTACCTGGTTAAATAAAGGTGAAATAAATCAAAAATATATTTAAAAAATACCAGTGCAAACTGGCAGCTAGCTAGATGCCACTGGAGGAACAACAATAGAACGGTCGCTAGTTAGCTAACTTGCACTTTCTAGCCATCAAATTAAGGTCAACATCGTTAGCATTTTATCTAGCCGATTTCCCGTCCACATTAACCGCTAACGTTTACTATCTAATCGTGAAGTGCTAAACCGGTCAGCTAAGCAATGCACCAACAAAGCATGAATGAAACAGGCCAGAGCGTTTGCAGTGAAACGGGCTAGTTAAATTACCTCTGCTAACTTAAACTAGCCTGCCACACGCATGATTACGCATTCGACAAAGCTAGCTACTAGCTATGCTAACTAGCATTGTGAACAATTTGACAGTGACAGACTAAATGCCTGCACCTCATTGCTAGTTTAAAAAACGGTGTTTTCAATTTATCGACTTATTTGATTGCAAGGTATACGTTTTAGCTTACCTTTGGCGAGGGCAACAGTCGAATTTTCGGTGTCAATTGTGTATAAAATTCCCTCATAGCGAATCTCGGCCTTCGAGATTAGGCTAATTTTACTCCCGATGTAGGGTGTCCCTCCACTCATACCTTCTTCCTTTTTATTTGAGTGTGGGAAATAAATATATATCTTCCAAAAGTATATGGAAAGTAGCTAGCTACGTTATTTAGTCCTGTTTGCACACTTCTAACAAAGATTATTGTTCGTTCGTTCTTCCACCAATTTGCTAGCACAACGACATGGCCGTTTTCTTATGATGCATTGCCTCACCGCAAAGAATGGTGGGAAATCCTCTCTGTAAACCGTAGATATCGCGAGTTTTCACGGGATCATTGCTACCTTTCAAAGATTACTGATCTGAGGTTAGTTTTGTGTTTCTCTCCCTTCTGAATACTTTCTGGGATTGGGAGAGGGCAAACTGATCCTAGATCTGAGACTGCCAACTACAGTTTATGTACATTTTCCATCGCTGCCACTGGATACCTTATCGCCCATCTCTCTCACCCCCCCGTATGCATACAAATACATAAAAAGACAACGTTTGTTTAATTAAGCAGTTTCCACACGTGTATCATGTATTTTCATGTAAGCTGCAATAAATGCAAGGGTGCAGTTGCAATCTGCTTCATCTAACAAAATGTCCTTCCAGCAATTCTAACAAACCAGCAGCCAGCCAGCCACAGCTAGCCGAAGCAACAAACCTTGATAGGTGAAATTAGGTGAAGGTGAAATTATTTATTTGGTGCAGAAAGTATTTCCAGTCGTGTCTGTGGCAAGTGTCAAAATAAAATCTTTATGACAAATAAAATATGTCCTAGGGACCATATGCTACTCTCCCAGACTAAAGCCTATTTTCATTGCCATAATAAAATGTGAGGTTTCTGAGTTTCTGTGAGAACTCCCACTTTATTACGTGCTGAAATGTAACATGCTAAACAATTTTTGTTTAGTAATACATTTATTAATAAATGAAATTTGAAAAAAACAACCATAAATATAGGCTCTTTGACGTCAGATTAATTCCCACAATGCCTAGTAACACGCATGCGCATTTCACTCATCACTCATGATCAAAGATGGCGAGCACCTCCGACCCACTGGAAGATATGTTATTTTCTGAGGTGGATGAAAAAGCTGTGAACGATTTAGTGGGCTCTTTGGAGTCACAACTTGTTGGACAAAGCAACTCTGCAGATACTCAGTCGGAAAACAGAGATGCTGGGTGTACATTCACTGCAAACCATCACTTAGGGAAAACGCTACCAGCCCAAGTGGGTACTACATTAGTACAGCAGCAACAAGGACAACATAAAGCTGGGATGCACCAGGATATAAACTCTAAAGAAATTAGCTTAGAGAAAACTGTTACATCTTCTTCGCTGAGTTCTATTCCGTCCTTTGAGGAAGCTTCCACCACTTCGGGGACTGGAGTAAACGCTACCAAGAGCGGTTTGCAATCACATGGAACATCATCTATCACAACACTACCTACATTTGGCGGTGTAGCAACTTCTCCGCTTGTCAACAGCACCACCACCAGCCGAGGTTCCGCTCTGGCTTCAGGTCAGACATCAACAGACATTGTCGATCATCCAAGAAAACGTATAACTGCATCGTTACGGAGTGCATCCGCGGGAATACAGAGTTTGAACGGTACCGGAGGAGCGGTAACGTCAAGGAATAATCCCCCTGCAGCGGGAACTGCTGCGTTGATTAGCAGTGCAAGTGCAGCAAACTCAAGTCGGACCGTTGACGTTACATCTTGTGTAAATACGACGAATTTGACTTTATCTAACTCTAGAATTTATTCAACTCAATCAGCGATTCCCCTGGATAAGGGGACTCCTACTATTGCTTTGCAAAGACTACCAAGTCACATTGTAGCGAGCATCGCGCATAATGGAAATGGCACTACCGTCTCGGCCTTGGTTAAACAAGGCGCGATAGGATCGATCACTTCTGCAGCAGCTTCGCAAGTGAACCACAAAAAAGAGGGTTCTGAAGCGAAGTCGGACGCTCCCGTACAGTCCAAAATAGTCATGTCCAGTCCGTTAGGTGTTGTCAATTCCGTAATAAACTCTGTTTCCTCTCCCTCTGCCGTTTCCAACATAGCAGCGGCGACTACTGCAAGTCATGTCATGGCAAAGCCTGCTGTCAATGTTGTTGGACAAACAACAACTGTTGGAATGGTAAGGTCACCGGCTGTGGCCACAGCTACACAGCCTCTGCTTCGACCGGGAGTCCCAGCATCTCAAAGGACTGTAGCCCCCCAGCTGATTGTCAGACCCCCCCAACAACCACAGACGACCATTCAACTGCCTCCTGGGTTTACCATCCCACCCGGTAAGGTGTTAGAAGGATGAATTGCTCTTCTCTTCAAATCAGAGCGGGGGAATCTGCTCATATCAAAACAATGAAACTGGGCAGGTCTTTTTGAGAGCCCTGTGCTTTGTCATTACATCAGTTGTGTACTTTAATGTAAATCATTACCTGTGATGTGTTCCTTCATCATTTCCCTGTTCACTTCCTGAAGATTCCCAAAGACGCAGCAGATTCTGAATGTGCTTTGGGCAAAGTAGCATTCATTTGATAAAACACCTGTCAATACAGATTACATCTGTAAATTCTATACAGATTAAAGGAGAAGTCGTTTTTACAACAAAATCTCTATTTCTGATGTAAATGTCATCTTATAGCAGGGTCCAGACACCTTTTGTGTGATTTCACATGTTTTTGAGAAACTTGCCCCAAACAGCAAATCTCTTCTCCTCGTTGTGTAGTATAGGGGCCCTGAAAAAACACGAACAAAGGCTCCAAAAACAAATGCTTCCTTTTTTGTCAGTATAGTGATGCAGGTCTTTAGTTGTTTTACATATGAAATTGTGCCATTCCGAACTTTGTCCGCAACATTATAGACACTTTGTTGCGGCTCGAGCGATACATTTCTGTCCATTTTACAGGTAACCGCCAAAATAAAGGAAACACTTGAGTAAATGATGGATACAAAGTGTACTGAAAGCATGGGTTCTTACACACAGGAAGTTCCAGGCCCTTGTAGAATCTATGCCAAGGCACATTGAAGCTGGTCTTGCTTCTCGTGGTGTCCCAACGTGCTATTAAAATGCTTTATGTTGGTGTTTCCTTTATTTTGGCAGATACCTGTAGGGGCAGGCTACATGGAGAATGGAACAGCTGGATAGAGGAAACAGCTCGAGTTGTGCAAAAGGGAATATAACATTGCGGATAAAGTTTGGAATGACAATTTGTGTACAACATCTAAAGAACTGCGTCACTATACTGATAGCTTTGTTTTTTTCTTCTAAGAGGAAGTATTTGCTTGTTTCTGGAGCCTTTGTTCGTGCTTTTTCTGGGGCCCCATATTACACCAAAAAGATGAGAAAGTGATTTGTTGTAAGTTTCTCAAATATGTGAAATCACAAAAAAGTTGTTTGGACCCTACAACATCCAATTTCCATTTAAAAATAAGATATGGTTGTAAAAACAAAAAAAAACATATCCTTTACGTTTGTATTGATTTTAGGTTAATTCTGTATAATGTTGTAGAAATATCTGAAATTGAATAAAGTTATTACATGATTCATGACACCCACTATCAACGCAACACAAAGATCACAACCAAGACTGCATGTGAGCAAGATGTTCGCTGCTCAGTTGGTATGGTGACAAAAATGCCTACTGGTATACTGAATATAATATACAGTATATTTCAATGGCATTGACAATATGACAGAACACAGTACAGAATGGCATGCATCATTCCAGTTCTAAGAAAGTTCCACGCATCTGTTTGATATCACCCAATCAAAAAGATTTTTCTGACATCACAAGCATGTACATACAATGGGGGAAAAAAGTATTTAGTCAGCCACCAATTGTGCAAGTTCTCCCACTTAAAAAGATGAGAGATGCCTGAACGTTTCATCATAGGTACACTTCAACTATGACCGACAAAATGAGGAAAGAAAATCACATTGTAGGATTTTTTATGAATTTATTTGCAAATTATGGTGGAAAATAAGTATTTGGCCAATAACAAAAGTTTATCTCAATACTTTGTTATATACCCTTTGTTGGCAATGACAGATCAAACGTTTTCTCTCAGTCTTCACAAGGTTTTCACACACTGTTGCTGGTATTTTGGCTCATTCCTCCATGCAGATCTCCTCCAGAGCAGTGATGTTTTGGGGCTGTTGCTGGGCAACACAGACTTTCAACTCCCTCCAAAGATTTTCTATGGGGTTGAGATCTGGAGATTGGCCACTCCAGGACCTTGAAATGCTTCTTACGAAGCCACTCCTTCGTTGCCGGGGCGGTGTGTTTGGGATCATTTTCATGCTGAAAGACCCAGCCACGTTTCATCTTCAATGCCCTTGCTGATGGAAGGAGGTTTTCACTCAAAATCTCACGATACATGGCCCCATTCATTCTTTCCTTTAAACGGATCAGTCGTCCTGGTCCCTTTGCAGAAAAACAGCCCCAAGGCCATGATGTTTCCTCCCCCATGCTTCACAGTAGGTATGGTGTTCTTTGGATGCAACTCAGCATTCTTTGTCCTCCAAACACGACGAGTTGAGTTTTCCCAAAAAGTTTTATTTTGATTTGATCTGACCATATGACATTCTCCCAATCTTCTTCTGGATCATCCAAATGCTCTCTAGCAAACTTCAGACGGGCCTGGACATGTACTGGCTTAAGCAGGGGGACACGTCTGGCACTGCAGGATTTGAGTCCCTGGCGGCGTAGTGTGTTACTGATGGTAGGCTTTGTTACTTTGGTCCCAGCTCTCTGCAGGTCATTCACTAGGTCCCCCCGTGTGGTTCTGGGATTTTTTCTCACCGTTCTTGTGATCATTTTGACCCCACGGGGTGAGATCTTGCGTGGAGCCCCAGATCGAGGGAGATTATCAGTGGTCTTGTATGTCTTCCATTTCCTAATAATGGCTCCCACAGTTGATCTCTTCAAACCAAGCTGCTTACCTATTGCAGATTCAGTCTTCCCAGCCTGGTGCAGGTCTACGATTTTATTTCTGGTGTCCTTTGACAGCTCTTTTGTCTTGGCCATAGTGGAGTTTGGAGTGTGACTGTTTGAGGTTGTGGACAGGTGTCTTTTATACTGATAACAAGTTCAAACAGGTGCCATTAATACAGGTAACGAGTGGAGGACAGAGGAGCCTCTTAAAGAAGAAGTTGCAGGTCTGTGAGAGCCAGAAATCTTGCTTGTTTGTAGGTGACCAAATACTTATTTTCCACCATAATTTACAAATAAATTCATAAAAAATCCTACAATGTGATTTTCTGGATTTTTTTCCTTCTCATTTTGTCTGTCATAGTTGAAAAGTAACTATGATGAAAATTACAGGCCTCCCTCATCTTTTTAAGTGGGAGAACTTGCACAATTGGTGGCTGACTAAATACTTTTTTTGCCCCACTTGCCAATGGGCAAGTTTAATGAAATGGCAGGACATAAAAAACACCAGACATGATGTCCTCTATTGGTATTCATCTCTCAAAGTTGTTACAATGAGCTGCATGAGGCACGTGAAAGAGCAACTCAAGTTCTTCAAGAAAAAATATCACTGTGTTGGCCCAGCAGATGGATAGGCCTACTCATGCATTTTGTATGCACGCATTATTTTTTATATTTTTTAAAATTTCACCTTTATTTAACCAGGTAGGCCAGTTGAGAACAAGTTCTCATTTACAACTGCGACCTGGCCAAGATAAAGTAAAGCAGTGCGACAAAAACAACACCGAGTTATACATAAACAAATATGCAGTCCATAACACAAAATAAAATAAAAATAGAAACGTCTATGTACAATAATTACAATTTAGCATTAATACTGTAGTGATAGATGTGCAAATGATGAATGTGCAAGTTGAGATTCTTGGGTGCAAAAGAACAAGAGGGTAAGTAATAATATGGGTGTGCTATTTACAGATTGGCTATGTACAGGTACAGTGATCGGTAAGCTGCTCAAACAGCTGATGCTTAAAGTTAGGGAGGGAGATATAAGGCTTCAGCTTCAGAGATTTTTGCAATTCGTTCCAGTCATTGGCAACAGAGACCTGGAAGGAAAGAAGGCCAAAGGAAGTGTTGACTTTGGGGATGACCAGTGCAATATACCTGCCGGAGTGTGTGCTATGGGTGGGTGTTGCTATGGGGGCTTTACCTAGCAAACACTTATAGATGGCCTGGAGCCAGTGGGTTTGGCGATGGATACGTAGTGAGGGCCAGCCAATAAGAGCATACAGGTCGCAGTGGTGGGTAGTATTTGGGGCTTTTGGTGATAAAACGGATGGCACTGTGATAGACTACATCCAGTTTGCTGAGTAGAGTGTTGGGGGCTATTTTGTAAATGACATCGCCGAAGTCAAGGATTGGTAGGATGGTCATTTTTACGAGGATATGTTTGGCGGCATGAGTGAAGGAGGCTTTGTTGTGAAATAGGAAGCCAATTCTAGATTTAATTTTGGATTGGAGATGTGAGTCTGGAAGGAGAGTTTACAGTCTAGCCAGACACCTAGGTATTTGTAGTTGTCCACATATTCTAGGTCAGAACCGTCCAGAGTAGTGATGCTAGTCGGGCGGGAGGGTGTGGGCAGCAATCGGTTGAAGAGCATGCATTTAGTTTTACTAGCATTTAAAAACAGTTAAAAGCAGTGGATCAGAGAATCACCAGCAGCAAGAGCGACATCATTGATATATGCAGAGAAAGGAGTCGGCCCGAGAATTGAACCCTGTGGCACCCCCATAGAGACTGCCAGAGGTCCGGACAACAGGCCCTCCGATTTGACACACTGAACTCTATCTGAGAAGTAGTTGGTGAATGAGGTGAGGCAGTCATTTGAGAAGCCAAGGC
The DNA here is from genome assembly GCF_021184085.1 of Oncorhynchus gorbuscha. NCBI lineage: Eukaryota > Metazoa > Chordata > Actinopteri > Salmoniformes > Salmonidae > Oncorhynchus > Oncorhynchus gorbuscha. Next base: position 8,462,134 of record NC_060176.1, read on the forward strand.
TATTGAGTCTGCCAATAAGAATGAGGTGATTGACACCTCGACAGCCTTGGCCAGGTCAAAAGCCTTGGCCAGGTCGATGAAGACGGCTGCACAGTACTGTCTTTTATCGATGGTGGTTATGATATCGTTTAGGACCTTGAGCGTGGCTGAGGTGCACCCATGACCAGCTCGGAAACCAGATTGCCTAGTGGAGAAGGTACGGTGGGATTCGAAATGGTCGGTGATCTGTTTATTAACTTGGCTTAAAAACTTTGACTCAGTAGAGAATAAGAATAGGGACTATTAAAAAAATATGAAAATGATCGACACCGACAATACTGATCACTTATCGCAGGCATTTTGCTGATATTGTTCATTACTATAAGTAGCCTATATTAGAGAAATGTGAAGTTTGAAATGAAATACGTTTACTAATATGGGTGATTGTTAATGGGACAATTGATGGCTACAACCATCAAACTAGTAGTAGTTTAGAGGATGATTTTTAAAAAACTGACGCACATTAATGTTATTAACTTATAGGTTTATTTATCGTTATCGCATCAATTCAGGCAATTTATTGCAATATGGATTTTATGTCCATATCGCCCAGCTCTAGTGGAGATTAGACTTGCCACTGTCATATAATGCTCTCAAAGTTACACATTTTAAAATAAACAAATAGCAGGATATGCATACCTCTGATATGATATATTCTGATTTACAGAATAATTTGAACCTCAGTTCAATGGAGAAGAGAAGGTTCATGGAGTGCAGGGAATTCCTGGCCCAGAACACATCACTGTCTGACAATTCATGAGTTTATGAGCATTTCTCACCCGCTAGACCATATTGCATCTCATCTCACCAATACATGCCTGAAGACAATCCACTGTGAGTGCTGCATATGTGCTCAGCGTGGCGCATGATTAGGTCTCCATGTGTTTTGCAAGCGCTAAATGAACAGTGAATGAATCCATGCAAAGACTGGAATGGAATTGATGGAACGGGTTCAAACACATCAACCAAATGGAAACCACATGTTTGACGCCATTCCATTTATTCAATTCTAGACATTACAATGAGCCTGTCCTATTTTAGCTCCTCCCACCAGCCTCCTCTGATGTACAGGCTTCCTTATTTTCACTCTGTCAATTAGGTTAGTATTGTGGTGTAACTACAATGTTGTTCGTTCATCGTCAGTTTTCTGCTATCACAGCCATTCAACTTTTACTGTTTTAACGTCTGCTTTGGCCTCATGGTGAAATCCCTGAACAGTTTCCTTCCTCTCCATTAACTCAGTTAGGAAGGACGCCTGTATCTTTGTGACTGGGTGTATTGATACACCATCCAAAGTGTAGTTAATAACTTCACCATGCTCAAAGGGATCTTCAATGTCTGCTTTTTAAAAATCTTTACACATCTACCAATAGGTGCCCTTCTTTGCGAGGCATTGGAAAAACTCCCAGGTCTTTGTTGAATCTGTGTTTGAAATGCACTGCTCAACTGAGGGAACTTACAGATAATTGTATACATGGGTACAGAGATGAGATAGTCATAAAACATCATGTTAAACACTATTATTGAACACAGAGTGAGTCCATGCAACTTATTATGTGACTTCTTAAGCACATTTTTACTCCAGAATTTATTTAGGCTTGCTATAACAAAGGGGTTGAATACTTATTGACTCAAGAAATTTCAGCATTTCATTTTTAATTAATTTGTAACATTTAGGAAAACATCATTCCACTTTGAAATTATGGGGTATTGCTTGTAGGCCAGTAACAAAATATCTACATTGAATCTACTGTATTTGAAATTCAGGCTGTAATTATGTAGTGTGTGTGTGTGTGTTGGGGTGTAGGTACAATATGTATGATTGTGTGGATAGAGTCCAGTGTGTGTGTGTAGAGTGCAAGAGAGTTAGTGCTAAAAGTGTCAATGCAGATGATAGAGCTTTTATTACAAATGTAACTATATTATACTACAATGTTTTCACTAACACACAAAAGCTAAAAATATCAGGGCAAAAACCAAAAACCAAAACGTGCACCTGGGGGACCCCAGGACCGAGTTTGGAGAACCCTGCCTTAGAGGAATTTGATGTGAAAGGATCTGATGTGATTGGGCAAAAGACCAATTCGTGGAAAGCATTTCAGAATTGAGCTTCCTGTGTAAACACAGCCAGAGAGTCAGGACATCTGTTTAACATCCCATCCAAAATTCTGCACCCTACACAGGGCAATGTCCCAAATCACTGCCCTGGGGCATTGGGATATTTTTAAAACCAGAGGAAAGAGAGGCTCTTACTGGCCCTCCAACACTATCTGGTATCCCATCCAGGGACTGACCAGGACCAACCCTGCTTAGCTTCAGAGGCAAACTAGCAGGGAGATGCAGGCTGGTATGTTGCAGTTTCAGTTGTTCCTCCGCAGAGATCTACACATTTTAAGTCACATAGGGCCTACTTGTGTCTGGACATTACTCTTATAGCATACACATTAGCCTACCCAAAATGTTCAGTGATTAAAGTAGCTTTTGTGTGTTAGTGAAAACATTGTAATATAATATAGTTAAATTTTCTCAGAGTCTCTGAGTTAATCTAGAGGAGGCTTATGGAAATCTGTTTGAGGCATTTATGTTGAGTAACAGATACACTGTGTAATAAAAGCTCTATCATTTCTCATTCTATTTGATTCTGATGTAAATGGAATGTACTGCTCTCATGGGCAGATTGAACATGGCATTAAGAAATCAGAATGGACATCAGAATTGATTCTACTGTTTCATCAATCCAACGTGATCTCCTTGTCACTGGTCTCCTTGTCACTTTCTAGGGTCACTATGTGACTGTAATAGGTGCATTTCATTGACAGCCAGTCCAGGTGCCTTTTATGTCAGTGTAATGACTTTGACTGAATATATTGTGTGTGATTGCTCTGTCTGCACTCTAGGAATGGTGTTAGTGCGCACTGAGATGGGTCAGCTGGTGATGGTCCCACAGCAGGCCCTTGCCCAGGCACAGGCCCAAGCCCAGGCCCAGGCCCAGAACAACATCTCCCCCCGAACTGCCACCCCCACTGCAGGGGCCACCTTCAGAGCAACTACCCTACAGGTAAGAGTTACTACCCCACTGTCACTACCACAGTGTGACATGCCCTTAGTTGTTCAGTGGATCAGTTATACAGAGGGATATATTAATTCAAACAGATGGATTTAGTTCATTACATTGAAAAAACAGTTGCTGAATGTATATAGCCGCTAGCTTTTGGGAAACTCATCATTTGATATTCCTTATGATGGAAAGGCCTGTATTGCATAGGATGTTGAAGAGGTAATCTATTTCATAGAAGACTAATCTACACACTGGGCTGCTCTAGGTAGCTAGGTTCTACCATTAGGTATAGTAGTAAAGAATTTGACTGTCAAATATATGCAGACACATTCCCTGAGGATATCAAAAGAGATGAAGTGGTTATAGCCTGCCACCTAGCTGTCTCTATAGTCTCACTTTACATTACTGAAGCCTCTGAGACAATTGGAAGAGATGTATAGTTGTCGTAACACTTTACATTATGTCCTACTGGTAACTGTAATTGCTGTAATAACAACATTGTATGCGTATAATGTAAACTGTCAGCTGAAACTAGTGAACAAAATATAATCTACCTGATTTACATTATGTCAGTTTAGGCATGTTACATTTGTCAGGTCTTTTTTTAAAATCAAGCTTTTATCCAGACTGGTCTGTATTTGACCCAAATATTTTACATTAGTATTGTGTTTTATGTGTAATTATATAGTATTATTTTGATAGAGCAGTAGATCTGGATTAAGATCCTTATTTTAATGACTCTTCTGGGTCTCCTATTATCAAATTTAAAGAGCTGCTAAATATTTCATAGAAATGTGCTTATTATCACCAGTGGAAACATTATTCATTGCAGTGGTGATTTTAGCATGTAAATCCTGGTGGGGCAAATTCATTTAATTTATTTTTTGCATGACAGCAAAGCCACTACAAAACAATAAACAATACATGAATTGCACTACAATGGTGACAAATGGTGCCCACAAACTGTTAGGGCCCACATAAAGCTGCCCCAACAGCAGAGCTTTCTTTTCAGCACCATGAATCCTTAACACTGCTACACCATCAGCAGAACCTTGTCTGGGAAATGGAACAGTTCATTCAGCCTCATTTACTGCCTTTTTTTAAAACACTACTGTTCAAAAGTTTGGGGTCACTTAGAAATGTCCTTGAATGTCCTTGAAAGAAAAGCTATTTTTCTGTCCATTAAAATAACATCAAATTGATCAGAAATACAGTGTAGACATTGTTAATCTTGTAAATGACTATTGTAACTGGAAAAGGCAGCTTTTTAATAGAATATCTACATAGGTGTACAGAGGCCCATTATCAGCAACCATCACTCCTGTGTTCCAATGGCACATTGTGTTAGCTAATCCAAGTTTATAATTTTAAAAGGCTAATTGATCATTAGAAAACCCTTTTGCAATTATGTTATCCCAGCTGAAAACTGTTGTTCTGATTAAAGAAGCAATAAAACTGGCCTTCATTAGACTAGTTGAGTATCTGGAGAATCAGCATTTGTGAGTTTGATTACAAACTCACAAATGTAGAGTGCAAAAGAACAGAGACACTGGACAGAGGAAGTCTGCCTAGAAGGCCAGCATCCCAGAGTCGCCTCGTCACTGTTGACGTTGAGACTGGTGTTTTGCAGGTAATAGAACTGTTTGGCCATAATGATCATCGTTATGTTTGGAGGAAAAAGGGGGAGGCTTGCAAGCCGAAGAACACCATCCCAACCGTGAAGCACGTTGTTGTGGGGGTGCTTTGCTGCAGGAGGAACTGGTGCAATTCACAAAATAGATGGCATCATGAGGATGGAACATTTTATGGATATATTGAAGCAACATCTCAAGACATCAGTCAGGAAGTTAAAAAGAAGGACATTTCTAATTGACCCCAAACTTTTGAATGGTAGTGAAGCTCATATGGCTGACTTGCATAAACAAATGTGGTTTCTACTGACAATTGAGATGTACAAACTATGGCATAAGGGAATGATAAGCGGATAAGAGACAATCCGTTATTTCGATTAAGACATTAATGAGCGAGCTAAGACGACCATAGTCAATATAACTATTTGTTCATCCCCTTTGAAATGTACAGCGTCAGAATTAAGAACATGGGCCTTTCTTACAGTATTCTCCCTGTACACCAAGTCAGAACCGTAGGATAAATGAAGGGGGCATATAAGCAGACAATGAAATATCTTACAATGTTCAAGGATATTTCTCAAAGACAGGCTATAGGCTACATGTATTAGGGTGAGAGGCACACTGTCTGCTAGCAGCTTACTACACAACATACACTTAGTATTACTTTCTTAGCTACAGTATACATATCTCGCTGTCATATTACATAATTTATGCAGCAGCATACAAGACATTTCTGGACTCACCATTGTTGTGCTGCTCACTTGAACAGGAAGGTTGCGCAGCGGTCCTTCTTGTGGGCAAATTTTGTCATAAAACTTTGTCATCAAAGTCTGGCATTCTCTGGATTTATGGTGCTTTCAGGACAACTGGGAACTCTGGAAAAAAAACAAGGTTGAATCATTACATCAGTGATCTTCAGGTCGGAGCTCTAGAAAGAGACCCAGTTTCCCGACTTGGAATTCTGAGTTGGATGACTGTTAAAAACTACATCATGTAAATCTATGTCAGCATTTCAATGGCTGCCCTTCCATGACAGAAAGCACTGAGCTAGGCTGAAACACCTGCACTTTGGAGCTGCCTTACTCAAGAAAGCAAAAAAGAGACCATGTTTGTATGCAGATTTATTCATTTTTTAAATTATTGTTTTTACATTGTTTGCAAACCGATATATGACACGTCTTAATGCTAAAATAACATGCCAAACAGGCAGCTAATTTTTTTGTCGCCTCTGATTCATTGTGAAGCGTATTGTATTGAATCCAGAATGTGGTAGGAGGACTAACATGTTTCACAACTCTTGTTGGACAACTTGTCAGTAGAGGTGTCTGCTGAACTTGACTGTGCTTGACGAAAGTTGATTTTGTATACTCTGTTGTCGAAGTGTCTACTTTGAACAGAAAGGGTTTGTAGAATGTCAATTTGACGAACCAAAATGAGATATCAGGGGAGTTTTGCCACCAAATTCCCATATACAGTGGGGCAAAAAAGTATTTAGTCAGCCACCAATTGTGCAAGTTCTCCCACTTCAAAAGATGAGAGAGGCCTGTAATTTTCATCATAGGTACACTTCAACTATGACAGACAAAATGAGAAAGACAAAGAATGCTGAGTTGCATCCAAAGAACACCATACCTACTGTGAAGCATGGGGGTGGACACATCATGCCTTGGGGCTGTTTTTCTGCAAAGGGACCAGGACGACTGATCCGTTTAAAGGAAAGAATGAATGGGGCCATGTATCGTAAGATTTTGAGTGAAAACCTCCTTCCATCAGCAAGGGCATTGAAAATGATACGTGGCTGGGTCTTTCAGCATGACAATGATCCCAAACACACCACCCCGGCAATGAAGGAGTGGCTTCGTAAGAAGCATTTCAAGGTCCTGGAGTGGCCTAGCCAGTCTCCAGATCTCAACCCCATAGACAATCTTTGGAGGGAGTTGAAAGTCCATGTTGCCCAGCAACAGCCCCAAAACATCACTGCTCTAGAGGAGATCTGCATGGAGGAATGGGCCAAAATACCAGCAACAGTGTGTGAAAACCTTGTGAAGACTTACAGAAAACGTTTGACCTCTGTCATTGCCAACAAAGTATTCAGATAAACTTTTGTTATTGACCAAATACTTATTTTCCACCATCATTTGCAAATAAATTCATTAAAAATCCTACAATGTGATTTTCTAGATTTTTTTCCTCATTTTGTCTGTCATAGTTGAAGTGTACGTATGATGAAAATTACAGGCATCTCTCATCTTTTTAAGTGGGAGAACTTGCACAATTGGTGGCTGACTAAATACTTTTTTGCCCCACTGTACTACCCACCACTGGGACCTGTATGCTCTTGTTGGCTGGCCCTTGCTTCATATTCATCACCTACCTGGTTAAATTTGTACCAATTTGTAAGTCGCTCTGGATAAGAGCGTCTGCTAAATGACTTAAATGTAAATGTAAATAAAGGTGAAATAAAAATAAAATAAATATCCTGTCTGGTTCCTGCAGACAATAACATATAAATACCACCAGGGGGCAGCATTTCATTGACCTGCACACTTCAGCTGAACAAAAATGCATTGCACTTCCTTTGATTACCATTGGGTGGCATTATGCCAGTATTTAGCCTCTAATTCTGTGTGATTGCAAGTCAATAGATTGTTACTCATTTGTAAAATTATACAATTCTAGAATTATAAAAAATATATACGTTACAATGTAAATGGTAATTGCATTGTAATAACCTAAGTACGTGTTTGTTACTGGAGGACTCAGCACCACTAGACACTGGTACCAGTAGGCTCAGACTTATTTTCATATGAGCCGTAGAAATTAAGACGGTTATCTTTGAGTTGCTGAACTTGTTATCCTTCTTCCTACCTGCTCATCCTGAGATAAACACTGTAACAAGGTATTGCAGAGTTGGTTGTAATAGTGATTTAGGCTCAGAGTGAATCGAAGGTTCAACACTGTCACTGATAGCAGATTAGTGAGCTGCCAGCATTGACATAAACATCAACACTTGAAAAGAAGAGGAGCTGGAATATGAAAGGGAATGGTGTTTATTCCTGTGCTCCTCTCCTCTCTGTCAGGCTGTCTGTCTCTCCTGTGACCGTGAGGAAAACGGAAGGCATTCCGAGCCGAGCTCCTTCCTTCGACAAGTGTTAAATCATTCATCATCCAACTGCCTGATTGGTTTAAAAAGCTAACAAGGCTTTAGCTGGTGAATGAGAATGTGTTATGAATGTATGGCTGGTGGGGCGATGCACTCCCCTGCTCTTCCCCCCTCGTGAGCCCCATTCTCTTCCCACCTAACTGCACATTCTTTGAGCCCACAAAACGTTCTGCTAAGGAGAGACTCGGAGGGAGGAGCGCTCTTCATCTAACCCCTTTCCCCTCTTCATTTCCTCCTTCATTCCCCCCTTTCCTGTCTTCCTTCTCCCCTTTCTCGGCTGTGTGTGTCTGTGTGTGTGTGATATTTATATATACACTGCTCAAAAAAATAAAGGGAACACTAAAATAACACATCCTAGATCTGAATGAATTAAATATTCTTATTAAATACTTTTTTCTTTACATAGTTGAATGTGCTGACAACAAAATCACACAACAATGATCAATGGAAATCAAATTTATCAACCCATGGATGTCTGGATTTGGAGTCACACTCAAAATTAAAGTGGAAAACCACACTACAGGCTGGTTCAACTTTGATGTAATGCCCTAAAAACAAGTCAAAATTAGGCTCATTAGTGTGTGTGGCCTCCACGTGCCTGTATGACCTCCCCACAACGCCCGGGCATGCTCCTGATGAGGTGGCGGATGGTCTCCTGAGGGATCTCCTCCCAGACCTGGACTAAAGCATCCACCAACTCCTGGACAGTCCTGGACAGTCCCAGATGTGCTCAATTGGATTCAGGTCTGGGGAACGGGCAGGCCAGTCCATAGCATCAATGCCTTCCTCTTGCAGGAACTGCTGACACACTCCAGCCACATGAGGTCTAGCATTGTCTTGCATTAGGAGGAACCCAGGGCCAACCGCACCAGCATATGGTGCGATTAATCGGAATGGCCAATTAATTAGGGACGTTTTCATAACAATCGATAATCGTCATTTTTGGACACCGATTATGGCCTATTACATTGCACTCCACGAGGAGACTGCGTGGCAAGCTGACTACCTGTTACGTGAATGCAGCAAGGAGCCAAGGTAAGTTGCTGGCAAGCATTAAACTTATCTTATAAAAGACAATCAAATTTGACATAATCACTAGTTAACTACACGTGGTTGATGATATTACTGGTTTATCAAGCTTGTCCTGCATTGCATATAATCGATGAGGTGCCTGTTAATTTATCATCGAACCACAGCCTACTTTGCCAAACGGGTGATGATTTAACAAGCGCATTCGTGAAAAAAGCACTGTCGTTGCACCAATGTACCTAACCATAAACATCAATGCCTTTCTGAAAATCAATACACAAGTATATATTTTAAACATGCATATTTAGTTAATATTGCCTGCTAACATGAAATTATTTAAAAAAGGGAAATTGTGTCACTTCTCTTGCGTTCTGTGCAAGCAGTCAGGAGATATGCAGCAGTTTGGGCCGCCTGGCTCGTTGGGAACTGTGTGAAGACCATTTCTTCTTAACAAAGACCGTAACTAATTTGCCAGTATTATACATAATTATGACATAACATTGAAGGTTGTGCAATGTAACAGCAATATTTAGACTTAGGGATGCCACCCCTTAAGATAAAATACGGAATGGTTCCGTATTTCACTGAAAGAATAAACGTTTTGTTTTCGAAATGATAGTTTCCGGATTTGACCATATTAATTAGTGAAGTCTCGTATTTCTGTGTGTTATTATATTATAAGTAAGTCTATGATTTGATATTTGATAGAGCAGTCTGACTGAGTGGTGGTAGGCAGCAGCAGGCTCGTAAGCATTCACTCAAACAGCACTTTCGTGCATTTTCCAGCAGCTCTTCGCTGTGCTTTAAGCATTGCGCTGTTTATGACTTCAAGCCTATCAACTCCCGAGATTAGGCTTGCAATAACATCCAATAGTTCAAGGTATATGAAATACAAATGGTATAGAGAGAAATAGTCCTATAATTCCTATAATAACTACAACCTAAAACTTCTTACCTGTGAATATTGAAGACTCATGTTAAAAGGAACCACCAGCTTTCATATGTTCTCATGTTCTGAGTAAGTAACTTAAACGTTAGCTTTTGTTACATGGCAAATATTGCACTTTTACTTTCTTCTCCAACACTTTTTTTGCATTATTTAAACCAAACTCAACATGTTTCATTATATATTTGAGACTAATTGATTTTATTGATGTATTATATTAAGATAAAATAAAAGTGTTCATTCAGTATTGTTGTAATTGTCATTATTACAGATATATGTGTAAAAAAACGTCCCATTAATCGGTATCAGATTATTTTTTGGTCCTACAATAATCGGTATCGGTGTTGAAAAATCATAATCGGTCAACCTTTAATCTATATATATATATATTCTCCCCCCTCCTGGTGTTAAGCCTGGAGGGGAGAGAAGCCTGATTCAGGCTGGCAGATTGGGCTGTGTGCCCGTAGCGCCATGGGGAACCAGTGTGTTAGTTAGTACCCAGCACTCCCACCAGCATGGTACTGTGTTAGTTAGTACCCAGCACTCCCACCAGCATGGTACTGAGTTAGTTAGTTCCCAGCCCTCCCACTAGCATGGTACTGTGTTAGTTAGTACCCAGCCCTCCCACTAGCATGGTACTGTGTTAGTTAGTACCCAGCACTCCCACCAGCATGGTACTGTGTTAGTTAGTACCCAGCCCTCCCACCAGCATGGTACTGTGTTACATAGTGCCCAGCCCTCCCACCAGCATGGTACTGTGTTACATGGTGCCCAGCCCCAGCCCTCCCACCAGCATGGTACTGTGTTAGATTTTTCCCTCCCACCAGCATGGTACTGTGTTAGATTTTTCCCTCCCACCAGCATGGTACTGTGTTTGTTAGTGCCCAGCCCTCCCTCTCACTGTCTGCCCTGGTGCTGTGAAGAGAGGCTTCTGTCGTGACAGTGGGTACAATAATCTGGATTGTCTAGTAAAGGACTGTACTGTGTTACTGTGTTGCAGCGATGAAACAAGACTGTAACTACCAATACGATACCACGAAATTGGGGAGAAGAAGGGGTTAATAAAAAAGACAACATTTTAAGGCCACTGATTCATTCATATTAGTTGTGACCCTCATTGTCATGCAGGTGAAAGAGGACCCAAACGCGACTTAACAGAAACAGAGTTTATTAAAGTCCAAAACGGAATAACAGAAATCCTCTAGACTTGTAGAGGGGAAACAACTGGAGAAGCGGCCACAGACTGCAGGTCGCTTCGGGTAGGCGCAGGCCGTAGTCGACTGAGACACCTGCTCACACGCAGCATCTGATGAAGGCACAAAACACGACAGGACAGGGTGATACACAATCACGGCAAAAACACGACAGGACAGGGCGAAACGCAATCACAGCATGGTGAATACAATACAGGGAACCGACGGGACAGGAACGGAACACAAAGGAATAAATAGGGACTCTAATCAGGGGAAAGGATCGGGAACAGGTGTGGGAAGACTAAATGATGATTAGGGGAATAGGAACAGCTGGGAGCAGGAACGGAACGATAGAGAGAGGAGAGAGAGGGAGGGGGAGAGAGAGGGATAGAAAAAGGGAACGAACCTAATAAGACCAGCAGGGGGAAACGAACAGAAGGAAAAGCAAAAATGACAAGATGATATAAGACAAAACATGACAGTACCCCCCCACTCACCGAGCGCCTCCTGGCGCTCTCGAGGAGGAACACTGGCGGCAACGGAGGAAATCATAGATCAAACGGTCCAGCACGTCCCGAGAAAGAACCCAACTCCTCTCCTCAGGACCGTAACGAAAACGATAAAAAGGGAAACTAGGGTACTACTCTAAAAAAAAAATGAGAACTAGGGACAGACTGAGACACAGCAAGGGCAGGAACAAGAACAGGAGAGATGCGATGGCAGGGAACAGACTGAGACCCAGCAAGACCAGGAGCAGAAGCAGAAAAAAATTACCAGACTTCTTCTGCGCGCAGTCTGAACACGCAGCCACGAAACGGCGCGTGTCACGCTCCTGAGTCGGCCACCAAAAGCGCTGGCGAATAGACGCAAGAGTGCCTCGAACACCGGGATGACCAGCTAACTTGGCAGAGTGAGCCCACTGAAGAACAGCCAGACGAGTGGAAACAGGAACGAAAAGGAGGTTACTAGGACAAGCGCGCGGCGACGCAGTGTGCGTGAGTGCTTGCTTAACCTGTCTTTCAATTCCCCAGACTGTCAACCCGACAACACGCCCATAAGGAAGAATCCCTCGAGATCAGTAGAAGCCACAGAAGAACTAAACAGACGGGATAAGGCATCAGGCTTGGTGTTCTTGCTACCCGGACGGTAAGAAATCACAAACTCGAAACGAGCGAAAACAACGCCCAACGAGCTTGACGGGCATTAAGTCGTTTGGCAGAACGGATGTACTCAAGGTTCTTATGGTCTGTCCAAACGACAAAAGGAACGGTCGCCCCCTCCAACCACTGTCGCCATTCGCCTAGGGCTAAGCGGATGGCGAGCAGTTCACGGTTACCCACATCATAGTTGCGCTCAGATGGCGACAGGCGATGAGAAAAATAAGCGCAAGGATGAACCTTATCGTCAGACTGGAAGCGCTGGGATAGAATGGCTCCCACGCCTACCTCTGAAGCGTCAACCTCGACAATGAATTGTCTAGTGACGTCAGGAGTAACGAGGATAGGAGCGGACGTAAAACGTTCTTTTAGAAGATCAAAAGCTCCCTGGGCGGAACCGGACCACTTAAAACACGTCTTGACAGAAGTAAGAGCTGTGAGAGGGCAGCAACTTGACCGAAATTACGAATGAAACGCCGATAGAAATTAGCGAAACCTAAAAAGCGCTGCAACTCGACACGTGACCTTGGAACGGGCCAATGACTGACAGCTTGGACCTTAGCGGAATCCATCTGAATGCCTTCAGCGGAAATAACGGAACCGAGAAAAGTAACGGAGGAGACATGAAAAGAGCACTTCTCAGCCTTTACGTAGAGACAATTCTCTAAAAGGCGCTGTAGAACACGTCGAACGTGCTGAACATGAATCTCGAGTGACGGAGAAAAAATCAGGATATCGTCAAGATAGACAAAAACAAAAATGTTCAGCATGTCTCTCAGAACATCATTAACTAATGCCTGAAAAACAGCTGGCGCATTGGCGAGACCGAACGGCAGAACCCGGTACTCAAAATGCCCTAACGGAGTGTTAAACGCCGTTTTCCACTCGTCCCCCTCTCTGATGCGCACGAGATGGTAAGCGTTACGAAGGTCCAACTTAGTAAAGCACCTGGCTCCCTGCAGAATCTCGAAGGCTGATGACATAAGGGGAAGCGGATAACGATTCTTAACCGTTATGTCATTCAGCCCTCGATAATCCACGCAGGGGCGCAGAGTACCGTCCTTCTTCTTAACAAAAAGAACCCCGCCCCGGCCGGAGAAGAAGAAGGCACTATGGTACCGGCGTCACAGACAAATAATCCTCGAGAGCCTTACGTTCGGGAGCCGACAGAGAGTATAGTCTACCTCGAGGAGGAGTGGTCCCCGGAAGGAGATCAATACTACAATCATACGACCGGTGAGGAGGAAGGGAGTTGGCTCGGGACCGACTGAAGACCGTGCGCAGATCATGATATTCCTCCGGCACTCCTGTCAAATCGCCAGGTTCCTCCTGGGAAGTAGGGACAGAAGAAACGGGAGGGATGGCAGACATTAAACACTTCACATGACAAGAAACGTTCCAGGATAGGATAGAATTACTAGACCAATTAATAGAAGGATTATGACATACTAGCCAGGGATGACCCAAAACAACAGGTGTAAACGGTGAACGGAAAATCAAAAAAGAAATAGTCTCACTGTGGTTACCAGATACTGTGAGGGTTAAAGGTAGTGTCTCAAATTTGATACTGGGAAGATGACTACCATCTAAGGCAAACATGGGCGTAGGCTTGTCTAACGGTCTGAAAGGAATGTTATGTTTCCGAACCCATGCTTCTCCATGAAACAACCCTCAGCCCCAGAGTCAATCAAGGCACTGCATGTAGCACCCCCGGTCCAGCGTAGATGGACCGACATAGTAGTACAAGATCTAGATGAAGAGACCTGAGTAGTAGCGCTCACCAGTAGCCCTCCGCTTACTGATGGGCTCTGGCCTCTTACTGGACATGAATTAACAAAATGTCCAGCAACTCCGCAATAGAGGCACAGGCGGTTGGTGATCCTCCGTTCCCTCTCCTTAGTCGAGATGCGAATCCCTCCCAGCTGCATGGGCTCAGTCTCAAAGCCAGAGGAGGGAGATGGTTGTGATGCGGAGCAGGGAAACACCGTTGATGCGAGCTCTCTTCCACGAGCCCGGTGACGAAGATCTACCCGTCGTTCTATGCGGATGGCGAGAGCAATCAAAGAGTCCACATCTGAAGGAACCTCCCGGGAGAGAATCTCATCCTTAACCACTGCGTGGAGTCCCTCCAGAAAACGAGCGAGCAGCGCCGGCTCGTTCCACTCACTAGAGGCAGCAAGAGTGCGAAACTCAATAGAATAATCCGTTATGGACCGTTCACCTTGGCATAATGAAGCCAGGGCCCTAGAAGCCTCCCTACCAAAAACTGAACGGTCAAAAACCCGAATCATCTCCTCTTTAAAGTTCTGGAACTTGTTAGAGCAATCAGCCCTTGCCTCCCAGATAGCTGTGCCCCATTCTCGAGCCCGGCCAGTAAGGAGTGAAATGACGTAAGCAACCCGAGCTCTCTCTCTAGAGTATGTGTGGGGTTGGAGAGAGAACACAATCTCACACTGCGTGAGAAAGGAGCGGCACTCAGTGGGCTGCCCGGAGTAGCAAGGTGGGTTATTAACCCTAGGTTCTGGAGGCTCGGCAGGCCAGGGAGTAACAGGTGGCACGAGACGTAGACTCTGGAACTGTCCAGAGAGGTCGGAAACCTGAGCGGCCAGGTTCTCCACGGCATGGCGAGCAGCAGACAATTCCTGCTCGTGTCTGCCGAGCATGGCTCCTTGGATCTCGACGGCAGTGTAACGAGCGTCTGAAGTCGCTGGGTCCATTCCTTGGTCGGTTCCTTCTGTCATGCAGGTGAAAGAGGACCCAAACGCGACTTAACAGAAACAGAGTTTATTAAAGTCCAAAACGGAATAACAGAAATCCTCTAGACTTGTAGAGGGGAAACAACTGGAGAAGCGGCCACAGACTGCAGGTCGCCCGGGTAGGCGCAGGCCGTAGTCGACTGAGACACCTGCTCACACGCAGCATCTGATGAAGGCACAAAACACGACAGGACAGGGTGATACACAATCACGGCAAAAACACGACAGGACAGGGCCGCAATCACAGCATGGTGAATACAATACAGGGAACCGACGGGACAGGAACGGAACACAAAGGAATAAATAGGGACTCTAATCAGGGGAAAGGATCGGGAACAGGTGTGGGAAGACTAAATGATGATTAGGGGAATAGGAACAGCTGGGAGCAGGAACGGAACGATAGAGAGAGGAGAGAGAGGGAGGGGGAGAGAGAGGGATAGAAAAAGGGAACGAACCTAATAAGACCAGCAGGGGGAAACTAACAGAAGGAAAAGCAAAAATGACAAGATGATATAAGACAAAACATGACACTCATTGCATTAGAGGAACTTATTTAGTCCTTCCCATTGAATAGTATTACTGTACCTCACCCTCGGCATCAGCATCACAGTGTTTTCTCTTCTGTTCATCTCTGGATCAGACCAGATCCTCTCTGTTTCATCCTGTAGATCCACAGTGATTTACTGTCACTTCCTACTATAATGACCTTTCTCCTCCACGTCTTCAGGGCATGTTGCACTTCTCCTTCTCCTCGTCTTGAAGGCACATTGCTTTTGTGTTTTCTCTCTGCCCCCTCTCTCTTTGTCATTCTCTCTCTCCTTCTTCACCCTCCCACCTCTGACCCTGTCTCTCCGCCCCTCCTCCTATACTGATCCTGTCTCACCCCCCCCCCCACCTCTGACCCCGTCTCACCGCCCCTCCTCCTCCTATACTGACCCTGTCTCACCACCTCCCCACCTCTGACCCTGTCTCTCCGCCCCATCTCCTATACTGACCCTGTCTCACCACCTCCCCACCTCTGACCCTGTCTCACCGCCCCTCCTCCTATACTGACCCTGTCTCACCTGCCCCTCCTCCTATACTGACCCTGTCTCACTGCCCCTCCTCCTATACTGACCCTGTCTCACTGCCCCTCCTCCTATACTCACCCTGTCTCACTGCCCCTCCTCCTATACTGACCCTGTCTCACCACCCCTCCTCCTATACTGACCCTGTCTCACCACCCCTCCTCCTATACTGAGCCTGTCTCACCTCCCTCCTCCTATACTGACCCTGTATCACCGCCCCTCCTCCTATACTGACCCTGTCTCACCTGCCCCTCCTCCTATACTGACCCTGTCTCACCTGCCCCTCCTATACTGACCCTGTCTCACCGCCCCTCCTCCTCTACTGACCCTGTCTCACCTGCCCCTCCTCCTATACTGACCCTGTCTCACCTCCCTCCTCCTATACTGTCCCTGTCTCACCTGACCCTCCTCCTATACTGACCCTGTCTCACCTGCCCCTCCTCCTGCACTGACCCTGTCTCACCGCCCCTCCTCCTATACTGACCCTGTCTCACCGCCCCTCCTCCTATACTGACCCTGTCTCACCACCCCTCCTATACTGACCCTGTCTCACCGCCCCTCCTCCTGCACTGACCCTGTCCCACCTGCCCCTCCTGCACTGACCCTGTCTCACCTGCCCCTCCTGCATTGACTCTGTCTCACCTGCCCCTCCTCCTGCACTGACCCTGTCTCACCACCCCTCCTCCTGCACTGACCCTGTCTCACCTGCCCCTCCTCCTGCACTGACCCTGTCTCACCTGCCCCTCCTCCTGCATTGACCCTGTCTCACCGCCCCTCCTCCTGCACTGACCCTGTCTCACCTGCCCCTCCTCCTGCACTGACCCTGTCTCACCTGCCCCTCCTCCTGCACTGACCCTGTCTCACCGCCCTCCTCCTGCACTGACCCTGTCTCACCGCCCCTCCTCCTATACTGACCCTGTCTCACCGCCCTCCTCCTGCACTGACCCTGTCTCACCGCCCTCCTCCTGCACTGACCCTGTCTCACCGCCCCTCCTCCTGCACTGACCCTGTCTCACCTGCCCCTCCTCCTGCACTGACCCTGTCTCACCGCCCTCCTCCTGCACTGACCCTGTCTCACCTGCCCCTCCTCCTGCACTGACCCTGTCTCACCTGCCCCTCCTCCTGCACTGACCCTGTCTCACCGCCCTCCTCCTGCACTGACCCTGTCTCACCGCCCCTCCTCCTGCATTGACCCTGTCTCTTTTTCTTTCTTTCTGTTTATTTTCTGCAGTCTCCTGTGACCTCTCAGGCTATTCGGCCATGCCCTCTTTTCCAGGCCAAGATGGTGCCGTTTCCCTCTCCCACTTCTAGTCCTGTCCTCCAGATCTCCTCCTCCACTGCCCAACCTTCTGTGAGCAGACTCTCCACTTCAGAACTTCCCATCTCTCCATCCTTCCATCCCTCTCAGACCCTCCTCCTCTACCCATCCCTTCATCTTGTTCCTCTTCTTCCTTCTCCCCTTTCTCCTCCTTTTCGTCGTTGTCCGCCTCCTCTTCCTCCTCACCTCTTTACCAACACAAACCTACAAATTTTCTAATCTGGGCGCATCCCATCTGACCCTTTTAACAGAGTAAAGAGTTAATTATTGAATGATAAATTCAGTCAAAATTGAATTATTTGTCCATTGCTGGAACTTTACAGAGTTTTGTCCAAGACCAGTGGGGGGACACAGGTGGGGGATTACTGGTATGTTTAGGGTTTTCTAGTCAGGTACATCATTATTGGGAGGAGCTGTTTTGCTTGAATGTCCCCTCTCCTCCCCTCCTCTCTGTTCAGCAATGTCCACAGAAGTCAGGACACCCGATGTGACAGGAACGCGGTGCTGTTTCCCTCCTGTTCTCTGTGGCCTTGCTGGAAGCTCCCTTCACGTCCTGTTTATCTCTCTGTCTGCTCCTTGCTCTTCCAGAAGGGCCCCATGGCGCCGGCTGTGGCAGTGACGGCTCCCCAACAGGCCCCCGTGGTAATGGCCCCCCAGGTCCAGGCTGGGGCCCAGGCTGCCTCACAGCCAGCCCTGCCCCCACAGACCAGCGTCCCTGTAGCCCCAGGAGCCTCTGTCATCTCCCAGGTCTGTACTCTGCTCTGCTCCAGTCTGCCGGCATCCTCTGGGCAGGTTAGGCTCCTCAAGCCCCAGTGCTGTCACAGCTGCCAGCAGGCTGGCTGTGTCTACCATGGCCATGGTCCCACACAGCTGGGCATATTGGGCATAGCCTCACACACAAACACATGTACATACAGTGGGGCAAAAAATGATTTAGTCAGCCACCAATTGTGCAAGTTCTCCCCCTTAAAAAGATGAGAGAGGCCGGTAATTTTCATCATAGGTACACTTCAACTATGACAAAAATCCAGAAAATCACATTGTAGGATTTTTTATGAATTTATTTGCAAATTATGGTGGAAAATAAGTATTTGGTCAACAACAAAAGTTTATCTCAATACTTTGTTAAATACCCTTTGTTGGCAATGACAGAGGTCAAACGTTTTCTGTAAGTCTTCACAAGGTAAACCCACACTGTTGCGGGTATTTTGGCCCATTCCTCCATGCAGATCTCCTCTAGAGCAGTGATGTTTTGGGGCTGTTGCTGGGCAACACAGACTTTCAACTCCCTCCAAAGATTTTCTATGGGGTTGAGATCTGGAGACTGGCTAGACCTCTCCAGGACCTTGAAATGCTTCTTACGAAGCCACTCCTTCGTTGCCCGGGCGGTGTGTTTGGGATCATTGTCATGCTGAAAGACCCAGCCACATTTTATCTTCAATGCCCTTGCTGATGGAAGGAGGTTTTCAATCAAAATCTCACGATACATGGCCCCATTCATTCTTTCCTTTACACGGTCCTGGTCCCTTTGCAGAAAAACAGCCCCAAAACATGATGTTTCCACCCCCATGCTTCACAGTAGGTATGGTGTTCTTTGGATGCAACTCAGCATTCTTTGTCCTCCAAACACGACGAGTTGAGTTTTTACCAAAAAGTTATATTTTGGTTTCATCTGACCATATGACATTCTCCCAATCTTCTTCTGGATCATCCAAATGCTCTCTAGCAAACTTCAGACGGGCCTGGACATGTACTGGCTTAGGCAGGGGGACACGTCTGGCACTGCAGGATTTGAGTCCCTGGCGGCGTAGTGTGTTACTGATGGTAGGCTTTGTTACTTTGGTCCCAGCTCTCTGCAGGTCATTCACTAGGGCCCCCCGTGTGGTTCTGGGATTTTTGCTCACCGTTCTTGTGATCATTTTTACCCCACGGGGTGAGATCTTGCGTGGAGCCCCAGATCGAGGGAGATTATCAGTGGTCTTGTATGTCTTCCATTTCCTAATAATGGCTCCCACAGTTGATTTCTTCAAACCAAGCTGCTTACCTATTGCAGATTCAGTCTTCCCAGCCTGGTGCAGGTCTACAATTTTGTTTCTGGTGTCCTTTGACAGCTCTTTGGTCTTCGCCATAGTGGAGTTTGGAGTGTGACTGTTTGAGGTTGTGGACAGGTGTCTTTTATACTGATAACAAGTTCAAACAAGTGCCATTAATACAGGTAACGAGTGGAGGACAGAGGAGCCTCTTAAAGAAGAAGTTGCAGGTCTGTGAGAGCCAGAAATCTTGCTTGTTTGTAGGTGACCAAATACTTATTTTCCACCATCATTTGCAAATAAATTCATTAAAAATCCTACAATGTGATTTTCTGGATTTTCTTTCCTCATTTTGTCTGTTATATTTGAAGTGTACCTATGATGAAAATTACAGGCCTCTCTCATCTTTTTAAGTGGGAGAACTTGCACAATTGGTGGTTGACTAAATACTTTTTTGCCCCACTGTACACTCACAGACTCTTCCCCGGTGTCCACTCCGATCCACAAACACTGAACGATAAAGTGTCCTACATATTTATTGATAAAATCATATCTTTACATGCTTATTGAATTTGCAATTTCCTAGGAGATGCAGGAGAATGTGAAGAAGTGTAAGAACTTCTTGGCCACCCTGATAAAGCTGGCTTCACACAACTCTCCGTCGCCTGAGACCTCCAAAAATGTCAAGTCACTGGTCCAGGATCTGCTGGTGAGTCTCACTACCGTAACTCATTATTTACATCTACATTACCACATCATTACATTATTTCTACATTATCTCTACATTACTGTGTTATCAACAGAGAAACATGGAAGGCTACTTTCTTTGCCCTACACTCTTAGAAAAAAAGGTACTATATAGAACCGGAAAGGGTTCTTTGGCTGTCCAAATAAGATAACCCCTTGAAGAACCCTTTTGATTCTAGGTAGAGCCCTTTACACATGGAACCCAAATGAATTCTACCTGGAATCAAAATGGTTCTCCTATGGGGAGCCTAAGAGTGGAGGAAGAATATTTCTGACGTTGACAGGTTGTGTGATGTAATGTATTTCTTCATCTGTAGATGGCAGCATTAAACTCTAACATGATCCAGAGTGATGCTGTTGTTTAGGACATTATTTATTCAGAGTTGTTAATGAGATGTTTCCCAGGGGGATGTTAAAATGTAAATCAATATGAACACCGTCCATGAGGTGATTTCACCTCATCTCAATGTGCTCAGAAATCACATTGCACATCGCCTCAATCACATGCTCTGCTCTCTGTTGTACAAGTGTGTCACATCACATAACAAGGAGCTGACGGGGTTAATAAACCTCCCTCTCTTCTCCTGCTCACAGGATGCTAAGATTGAGCCTGAGGAGTTCACCAACAGACTGCAGTCAGAGCTCAAGTCGTCTCCTCAGCCCTACCTGGTCCCCTTCCTCAAGGTTTGTACTGTATCTACTCAGGATACATTTGGACACTCCTCGTCATGGATGTAAAAGCATTGGTTGGTGAAAACATTGTCTGGAGGGAGTTTCTACCATTGTAAAATCAATGTAAGAAAGTGTGCAAGTGTACCCTTCAGGAGAAAGGTGGAGAACGTAAAACAGCCAGAGTGGCAGTGGAGAGGCCAGCACATGTGACCCAGGTAGGGGCCGCTCCCCTGGCCTGACTTCAGACTGTGTGTGACAGTGGCCCCTGCAGCTGTCTGTGCCAGTAGCCAGCAGGCCTCTCCAGCCATCCGTGATGAGTGTCACATCATGCCACTGCCACCCAGCCCTCCCTCCCTCCCTGCGCAGAGCAGAGCCAGCCAGCCCTCCCTCCCTCCCTGCGCAGAGCAGAGCCAGCCATCCACAAACACAGTCATGTTGTCATGCAATGTTAGGACGTTTACATCAAAATATGCCACAGACCAAACATTTTTCAGGTCTACTGCTGGAGTGTTTGTCCCAAATGTTTGGCTAATGGATGAGCACTTGTCCATTGAGCATACATGTCAAGTATAATATACGTCATTTTAATATTCACGATTTGGGAGAATTATTTGTTATAATGATATCTATATTTGTACAACAATGTAATAATAATTTGCACATTTGCTAATTTAGAAGAAATAAAAAACATTTAATGGCTTGTTTCTACTATGTACGGTATGTTAATACCCCTGTTGTGTGTGATCTGCCTGTCAACAGAAAAGCCTCCCGGCCCTGCGGCTGTCTCTGCTCAACATTCAGCATTCCCTGATCCAGCCTCTGCCGCAGGCCAAAGCCACCCCCACCACAGGCACCAGCTCTGCCATCATGGCCGTCCCAGCTGTCCGCGGCCGCCTCCCCAACAGCGGCAGCACCACGGGGGCCAGTGTCGGGGCCCAGGGACACACAGCTGCCCTGGTAGGTACAGTACACTCACAGTCATAGCTGTCCCTACACTCACACTTCCAGTCACAGAGATCAGCCACAGTCATACAGTCCACTGGCCCAAACATAGATGACCCCTGGTTATGACTCCCTGTGGAAG